>NC_133473.1:10153099-10235675 GCF_025370935.1 Choristoneura fumiferana
TGTTACGCTTTTACGCCTTAAACCGCTGAAATCGATTTTGATGAAATTTGGTTCAGAGATAGAATAGACCTTTTTAATGAATGTAGCTTTTGATTGCCTTTACTTAGAAATTTGATTTTTTCACAGCTTTCGGGACTATTGACCTGAGTTTAGGGTTTTAATTTCAACTCGATACCCATACTCCGCGCGTTTACGAGATAAAGGGTCTTGACAGACAGACGGACGGACCGACAGCAAAGTGATCCTATTAGGGTTCCATTTTTTCCTTTTGAGGTAGGGAATCCTAAAAAACATTTAATCCGGCGCTTTCCAATTTCGACCTTTTTACTTGAAAATATGGGGATGAAAGTTCGTAAGGAATTCCAAACAAATTTACTTTAAGTATATTTATCGGAAATATGTGTAGCTATGCTTAGTACAAATGCCGTCTTATAATCCTACCCTCCTAACTTACAATAAAGGACGTAACGTAAGGTGTCAAGGGTTCACTATGAAGAATTAGTCCTTTTGTGTTGGCAGGGTAGAATACACGTCGTATTGCTAAAATGTTACCCTACCATACCCGCAAAATATTTATGTTTTACCAAAGAACATCGGATGGATGGATGGAAGAACAAAAAAAAAATAGTTTATATTTATAGCAATGTATTAAAATAGGTTATTTTCGGTAAACCGTAGAAGTTTCTATGTACTAATATTGGCAGAATAGGTAACTGTAATGAAATTTCTACACAGGGTAGCGGGTCGCTGCAGGTGAGGAATTAAACCAAGGTTTTGGTGCAACAAGATGTTTATTTCTAAAGATACCAAAGAGTATTAGTACCAATATAGAAAAGAGTGGCAACTCTATGGTCAATTTGCATGTATAACAAGCGCTTTCTGGTAGCTAGCTGAAGAACTAAATCTGACATAACACACACATGTACATGCACGCACACAACAAGCTTAACGTCTAAAAGCCAGTTTAGACCTGTAAAAAATTGCGCAGTTGCATTACATCGCGAGGCCGGAAAGCAAACGAGTTTATGGTGGTCACTTCACTTGTCACCAAGCGGAGCAATGTAATACAACTTTAAGAAAACAGCAAAAAACAGATAAAACAAAAATCATCCGCGAAAGCCAGACAGCCAATACAGCGAAAGATGGCGGACAGACTGAATTTTTCAAGTCCACGTTTGACACATTGTCAATTTTAGTGCTATCATTTGTCGCCAGAGGCGCTGGCGTGTACGTGAAAAGGTGACGTTTTAAGTGTGCCCCCACTGAAAGATACTCACAATTATCCCGCTCCCATCAACCATACAAACACTGTGTATAATTAAAATCCTACTTCCTTATGAAAACTAAGAGTCGTGAATGCAATTGGCAAGTGATTTGTGATTCCTTAACTATCTGTATAATCTAAATAAAGGTAACTCCTATACCTCGGCGCCGAAGCTACCAAACCTGGCTGCAGGCCACTGTGGGCCACTCTAGGACGCCGCCTCGTGCTCGACGTCCCAGCACCACCGACAGTAAACCACGCTGGGCAGGCCAACCAGCTCCACAGCCGCCAGGGCTCCTTGAAACACTTCTACACGAAGCCACAACAACCACACTTCAACCCGTGTCTTAGCACCTCCTGTGGAGGGATCATGGGTTAGAAATGACTCCAGTGGGGTCCCTCAAGGACCAAAAGGGACCAGCTCGCTCAGCCTGGTTGACAGACCACCATGAAATTTGGAAATTAGTTAAGCACGCACCGTGGAGGAAATGCAGACTTGCTTAGCGCCGCCTGGGTCACGCTGTCTACTCCACGAAGGCGCAAGACTTTGGACACCACAGCGATCTACAAGCAAAGATCGAGGATTAGCGTTGTCGACCCAAAGGGAAGGCAGGGCTCCAGTGGTTTGTCCACATACCACTGAATTCCGGAAGACACTACGTGAGTCGCTCCACGTCACACACACCACAATACCCCACTGAAAACAAAAATGAAAAATAAGTAAAGAGAAACGCTGACAGCGTATTCCGACGCCTTTACCAGGTCCATCAAGAGGAACTCACCAAAAACAGAAAATAATTCCCACTTAGGAACACAACCACTCTTCAACCATCAATCAAAATGGCTGTTCACCCAAAACGCGGCCTCATGCTCGTAGAGCTGTCACTATTTCCATGTACGGTTTTATTTTGAAGGACATCACTAGAGTCAAAATCCAAATTTTTAATTTCCAAAACCAACCCTTAAGAGAAAATAATTATTTAATCCATATTCCTGCAAACGATCTACACAAACGGAGATTTATTTAAATGTCCTTAAGTCAAATGAAAAAACGCCGAATTATAAGATGGGCAGAAAAAACATTGACTTGAAAACTCTTGCTGTCACCTGTCAAAATGACAACCTTACATAACCTAAATAAATTAAATACTTCCCAGATTCGCGCTGTCATCGTTCATCCACCATTACCTCTCATATTTCGTTTTCTAGAATTTTTTACCGTACAACGGCAAAAACTACTAGACACTGGCAAAATTGTCCTCCGATGGACAGAGCCATATTTTTTTAAAGAAACAACAACAAATACTTCCCAAAGTTACTATTCTGCGCGGACGAAGTTGCGGGCAAAAGCTAGTATTACCTATAAATCATTCTGAGATCTCTTGAGCTCCTCGTTAAGAGAAACGTGTAATTGATTCCTAGCCATATTAGAATAAGAATAAGAATGGTTTATTGGATATTAAATTAACGTTCTTTTATTGGTTTCTAAAAGAACAAAAAAGGGCTTTGATTATGCATGTTATCCGTGGTGCATACGGACAAAGTTGTAGGGGCGACTACGGAACCGTAACATTTGCGTGCAACACGCTGTTGACCCGTTTTCATTTTGATGCCTTAGTGATATTAGTTGAAATAAATTTATCATTACTATTAAAAGAATATGTATCCCATTAAATATCTAAAACATACCTAGTTCCCTTCTCGAGCTTTTTCTATAAATAATGTTTTTTTTTGTTTTCTTCGACTTCTTTGAAGTTTTTTGCTCCACCCTCTTCATTAAGGTGCTTTCTTCCGGTTGTCGTGCGCTGACAGGCTGGAGATAACGCAATATTCGTCGCGCAATTACTATAACTTTCAGACAGATAACTGACTCTGCAATCTTAAAGTTGTGGGGCATCCGACTGGCCGTATCGCTCAGAGGGACATATCCTCAGGGATTTGCTTTCAGTCGCCCAATATCAACTGTTATCGAGACCACCTTATCATCAATCGAATTAGGTTAATAAGAAAGAAATAAAGAAAGAAAAATGATTTATTAACGGTCCCAACAGTACCACCACCAAACACAAAAATCAATAATATATTACTATACAAGCAAAATCACAATAAATTGTATGGTGATGACACCAATTGTCACCGAAAAAGGGTCTCCACTCAGCATGTGTTGCTACACAGTGGGTGCAACAACGCTGATTTTCTGCAGACCCCAAATTTGAGCTAAACGACAGCTCCACTTGTTACATTATAAATTTATAATATAATTAAACAGGTATAACTCATGAGAGTTTCTCATTAAGAGGTCTAGTACTTGTGCAAGCGGCTTTTTGTAAGTTAAATGTTTTAATAAAGTTGCTGCTTTATTTTTTCTGATTTAATCGTCGCAATGTACATATAAGAATTTCGTTCAAGTCCACGTATTTTAATCAGACCACAATTTTTTTCTGTGAAAATTTCATATGATAGTATAATTATAAATAACGGTGAAAACTAGTGAAAAAAATTACCGTTACCTTTGATTGACAATGTAACACTTCTGTGAAGAGTACCCTTACTTAACATTTTACTAGGGCGTAGCGTAGACTGCCACTAAATACTACAATAGGACTATCCCGTCTACGCTGTGTCGATTTTCCAAACAGTATATATCATTAGTAGAAAGCTTTGAGTTCGGACCGGTGATTTGAACCTTTACCCTATTACGTGAGACAGTTGTCATGTCATTCGATAGGGTAACACGCATCGAGCCTGTCAGGAGTGATTGCGTAACGCAGCGGTAGGTATCGATTTGCCGACACATTGCGTAAGCGTCCTTGGCCACGGACGACGCTGCAGATCTAAGGATTCGCAAAACGCTGATTGCTCTCACGCAGCGACCTGCTAGGCGACAGGATAATTGCCCTCAAGATAAATTAATTACTAGCTAATGACGTCTTAAATGCCCACACCTGCTCGGTAACCCTAAGATGACTTTCAATTTCCACTAGTTCGCTAGTTTTCGACGTAGCTTTTCTAGGTAACAGTATCTAGTTTCTTGCAACGTTGTTGCTTTTACTAGGCATTAAATGAAAGCTACTCGACTACAGCAAAGGGACTGTTACATTTTATTAACTTTAAAACTGTTTAATTTCGTTATACAGAGAGTGCTTTTTCACTAGACGAATTGACTTTAAAATTCGACTACATTACTATGGACGCTGTACCTAAGTGTATGTTCATAATTAAGTAAAAATTTAAAAACTACGTACTTAGTACGGGAACGTAGGTTATTCAGGCTAAGTTAATTAACTAACGCATTTTAGAGTTCCACGTTTCATCACCAACTTAAGTTACACGGTGTAACTTAGTTTTAAGCAAGACTAGATCAGACTTCTAACACCTTAATTGCTAACCCACTTTAGTGAGTTTCATTGTGTTACCTTACAAAACGTGACTGAAAACTTTGCCAGTAAATAAAAAAAAACTTCTGTGTCTACCGGTCGTAACATTTCTCGGCGCTGGGCGGCTCGCACTCATCCTTTGTTTTGTCTTATCGCGGAGGCTGTAAATCTGTGGCAGTGGGTAGCCGGTATCGCGTCATTTCTTGTCTGGGCGGGGAAAAGCTGTAATATAAATTACCTATTTGGTAAATCTTTTTGAGGGTTCCGTTTGACCGTCTGTGCATCCGTCGTTTCATATGACACAGGGCTGTATCGTTTCAATCATGGGAAGAATTTCAAATTTTCACGCAGTTTGTATTACCTAGTTACCTACTGTGGATGTTATAAGAAAAAAATAAAGCTGAAAATTCAAGGAGGTCCACATACAAAAAAAAATGTACGGTGGCTTCGTTTGAGAATCCGACTCGCACTTGGCTACTTATTTTACTACACATAAAACCAGATCATCTTGTACGACAATTGAAAATGGCATCCAGATGCCTCTCATAGCTCGAATAACAAACTTCAAAAATCTTTTTTTACGCAGTTTTTCGCAGATCTCCCTTGTTGTTTTTCGTTGGGACAACCGTAATATCAAATTCATTCAATAATCTAAGCGTTCTTAACACAGTACCCAACGATAAATATTTATTGGATTATTAAGGAGTACCTATTGATGAACTTTTAATCAAATTTACAATTCAGCTTGTTGATAGTTTTTAAACTTTATGAATTCCATTACGCAGAATGGTCTGCCGTCGCCTGAGAACCCATACATATTCAACGGGGACTTCGTGGACCGAGGCAAGAAGGGTTTGGAAGTGTTTCTCCTACTGCTGGCTTGTATGCTGGCCTTCCCTGGAGGGGTTTACCTGAACCGCGGGAATCATGAAGATCTAATTATGAATTCGAGGTGAGGCTCCTTTATAATACACAATACATTAATTTACTAAGGCATTGCTAAGTCATAAAATTGGTTGGTCAAAACATTCGATGTCCATATAGTACGCCATTCCATAATATTAAAGGCAATAAACTCGTTTATAATAATTGTTGTAAGGTCTTTTTCGCAGGTCATAATGATTGATAGTCACCTGATAAGTTAGTCAAAACATTTAACTTTAAATTCAATAAAAAACACTCATAATAATTATAAGAATTAATTCAATTATTTATCAGAAAAATGAAAAAGATAATATTTTAACTACCTAACTGTAGTTGTATGCATAATAATCAAAGTTCATAATAAACAATTTTTATAGGAACATCGAGGATCAAAAATTATTTGTGAAGCAATATTATCCGGGCTGCTATAAAAAAATAACCTATCAGAGTCGCTACTGCTCCGAACCGTAATGCTCGCTCGCTTCGCTCGCTCGCACAAATATATTGTCTAAAACACCTATTGTCTATAGTCGTAGTTAAATGAACTGAAAATGAACATGACTTTTGTGATTATAGAATTTAATATTATATGCCATTAATATTAGAGCTAAAAAGCATTATACTGAACAAAAATTATGACTAGTGATGTTTATGTTTATAAATTATATGGATATCAATTTCTGACCATCGAAATTCGGAACAAAAAATGTATGGGAAACAAAGGAATCCCATAATACACGACATATTATTGTAGGGATAATTTTTGCATTACAACGAATATTTTTCGAGCCAGTGGTTTAAATGGTTAGCTACTGATTAAAGTGGTCCTATTTTTTGAACATCACTCATTATGCTCATTAAGTCGTAATAAAATAATACCTACTATGATTTTGAGAAAAGTTTAAATTTAGTATAATAATTTATTACACATACTTAATCTTGTGTCTCGAGCATTGCATAAGTTAACTTGACAAACTCTTTTAATTCAAAATCGCAAACTTGCCCCTTTCTTTCATTTATGTTTAAGTGTTATCCAAATGAAAATGCGGCCTACATAGTGCAATATAACATGAGTCGCTTTAATTAAGGTAACTTAATGGAGCTACGATTAAACAATAATAACAATTGAGTTAAGGGAAGCCGCAATAAGATTTTCACTTGTCATGCTCGTAAAGTTCGTGTTTATGCTGGATCTAGGCGACATAAAATAACTTTTTATGGTCTAGTGCATAAAGTAAAATCTACGTCCAAGGCGTAAATAGCCACAAACAAAGAAGTTCCTACATATATATTTTTAATAATTTTAATTTATATAATACAAAAAATCAATCAAATCAATTAAAATAGATCAATAAAACTAAAAAATATAATAATAATAGTAATGCGTGAACAATAAAAGGTACATGTATAGTAAGTGAACAATTGTTTTCACTGTTGCTATTTCATTTCCTCGCCATCGAAGTGAAAAGCAGAGTGTAAAACTCGAGCATTAAACCCATCTTTCCCCTCGACGTGTCTATCCACCCTCGCCGTACCGGCTCGGGTGGCTATATGAACGTCTTGGGTGAAATGGCTCGTTTTTATGCTCGAGTTTTACAATCTACTATTGAGCGTAGAGTACCTACGACACCAACTAAACACGACAGCAAACAGTAGAAAACGGATGAAACAAGAACAAAAAACCATACAAGAATCTGCCAGTTACGAAGAAAGTGGTACTTAATCTCATGTAATTTTAACTTCTTATTGTCTTAGGAACTCACAATAACAAAATATTTTGATAGACACACTATTAACTTTCTAAGTCATAATCTTTTTGTATGACTCATACAATAACATCGTAATAGGATTAATGGGTATTTTCTATTACAGGACAAATATAAACAATCTATAATGTTGTGTATTTCTCAGGTACGGTTTCATAAAAGAAGTTCATCAAAAATATCGGGTGAGTAATGAGTACCTTCCTACTGAGCGTAAAACTACCTATGTTATGTGTATGTAATCGTAATCGTACAAGTGGAACAAATTTCAGAAGTAAATAATTTTTACAAACACTAATATTTATAGTAAATTTACAGAGATATCTGATTTATTTTGACGGTTCTTTTATTTGTGTTGGAAAAACATTAAGTTTTAGTACGATGTGATGACGAGACATTATCGCAAAACAGCAGAAAGATAAAAAAAATATAAAATTCTGAAAAAGTACTGAGAAGTACTGAGTCTGGGCTCAAAATCTAGCATACCGGCAAATATAGAAGGGGTCAGTGACACAACCAGCATTGCTAACATTTTTATGCGACATTTTAGGGTCCAAGCCATACCGATTGTTGACAGACAGGTAAACACGGGGTCGCGTGGGGAGGTGCTGGATGCTGAACAGCGGGAGTCAGACAAATTAGTATATTTTACGAGTAGAGAAGTGGAAAGTATTATCAAAAATATGAGTCGTGGTAAATCACCGGGACATGACGGACTCAGCATCGTGCACTTCCAACATGCGGGTGTACACTTACCGCGTGTGCTTAGTATGTTGTTTAGTTTTTGTATAAGTCATTCAAATTGGCCTTCAGACCTGATGAAGACCATAGTGGTACCAATTATTAAAAATAAAACCTGTGATGTATCAGATAGGAACAATTATAGGCCAATATCACTGGCCTGGTGACAGTGACAGCGAAGGTGCTTGATGGTCTTATTAGCAAACAGTTGGACAGGTATGTATACCTGCACGATGCGCAGTTCGGTTTTCGGCCCGGACTGGCAACTGAAAGTGCGATTTTCGCTTTGAAGGAGACAGTCAGGTATATACTATATGCAGAGGAAAACACCTAGGAGTGTTCTCTTAATTAATGGACAGTACAAAACGTAAGACAGTTCCTCGGGGAAGCGTCTGTCTCAAGCCCGCTCCCGTGCTTCATTGCTCTGTACCGAGACTCTGTCAAAGCAACACTTATGTGTTACTTGCGTTATGTAGCGCCATGGTCTATGGCTATACTCCGACTTATAAATTAATTGTACCAAAGTGGATATAGTTATTTTAACTGTAATTTAATTTGTAATTTTGATTTGATTTTAATTTCTTTTTTATTATTTAATTGTAATTTTTATTCATTTATTGTAATCTATCTTGTGACTTTTGATTATGTATGTTAGCCTGTAAGGTTTTTATTGTAAGTATGGGCCAAGTTGTCTGAAAATAAATAAATTGAATTGAATTGAAATGATGTTGTAGACAGACTACTAGTCATGGTCGTCTGGGAATTGGAAAAGTGACAGATGGAGTCTACTTTTAGGCACTGATATGATTTAAATAAATAAAACAAAATGGATGTATACATAAATAAAAAATAGATAAAACAATACGAAAATATTTCTGTTAAAAAAACTGTTTAATTATCAATAGGTACTTAAGAGAAATTATCAACCCATTTTAAATCATAGAGATGTCCCTAGATGTCCACATATATTTATACAACAGTGTTTTACTATGATGGCTTGATAAATATTATAATGGAAACACTGCAGTGTAGATAAATAACATTTAATGACCAAACAAACATTTTATTAATGTACACGCATATTGTTTATTATACAATATCTACATATTCATGAAGTTGAATCTGAATTGCGATTGCCACTTGTTCAACGCTCTCATACAGTTATTACATTTCGATTTCCATTATCATCGTTAAAAGGATCACTAATTGCAGCTGAAATTTCTCTCAAATTTAGTTTATCGTTTGTTTCGATTGATGTTTGTACATTTGGTTTATATTTTTACTTTACTTGCAGATCGTTTTCTTAAATTTATCTATTTTTAAAGCATTTTTGAGCGCCCCAAGCGAAGCATCACCCATCCGAGGGGTGCTTTAAGTGCTCTCGAATGTTCACTTTTTACAATGGCCACATAAAGCTGAAGCACGAATCCGTGACATGAGTTGCTATTGATGACTGCAGTAAAGTTTAACGAATGCTCCTTTATTTTCGCACTCACTCCAGTCAAAGTACCTACATTGTAAAATAGAATCACATTTACGCGCAGTTCTGGAAACCAGTCCATTTGTAGATTGGTAATAGCAGCTGCAAAAAGTATATTGCTGCAGCGATAACGTTAAATAGAACACAAGCTACAATAGTTATTACCATCGCACTTGAACATTTACTTACATTACACGTACAAATAATGACATGGTTAATTTATTTACTTATTTTTATACAGTTTACCGTTTTAGTTTAGAATGCGGAAAGCACAAGACCGGTCTGAGTGGAGAGCCTTGGCGGAGGCCTATGTCCAGCAGTGGCCGTCTTTCGGCTGAAATGATGATGATGATACAGTTTACGAAAAATGTCTTCTGTTTTTGTTTATTTTCATTTTAATTATCTAATAGCTTTAGAATTTTTAAGTTCGCCAATTTTGACCTGGACGCGTTTTCCAGCGACTGGCCAGACATAGGTAGGTACGTTACCTATTAGATACATGCAGACGGGGCGAGTTCGAAATCCAAGGGAGAGAGAGGCCTTTGTCCAGCAGTGGGATATTACCAGAGGCTAGTAAAAAAAGTCTTTATCCGGAACGAATTTTTACCTATCCACATTAGATTTTACATTCTGTCCATTAAATTGCAATTAAGTGATCGAAAGCATTGTCAGTGACGGTGAGTAATGTATTGGCGTAGAAAGATTAAACCACTTTAATTTATTAACTAAAGCTTTTGACCGCGTTTCCGTCTGCTAAGAAATCGTTTATCACTATCCCGCGGGAATTATGCAATTTATTAAACATCTCCATATCAAAATGTATCTAAATCAGTTCATTGGTTTAAGCGTGAGGAGGTGATATTAGTTAGGATAATGTAAAACAAAATTTTTATCTAATATGTAAATTTCCCGTGTCATAGTGTTTGTAACCAAACTCCTCCGAAACGGCTCGACCGATTTTTGTAAAAAAAATGTAGATATATTCGGTAGGTCTGAGAATAGGACGTAAACTAGTTTTCATACTTCTCCGCGGACGGAGTCGCGGGCAACAGCTAGTAAACTATAAAAAGATAACACAAAAGTTCGCTCATCTATTTTGTTCGCGTAATCAATCACCTTAGGTATTTCATAAATGCAGTTCGTTAGTAGTCCGCAAAGTTCTCATTACAAGTGGTTACAGATGACATGCATACAACTTCAAGCTTCGTTTGACAACCGAATTAAAGTCTGTAACCGATAGCCGCCCTCAGCAATAAACATTTATCTCGTGTTATCTACGGCCTACAAATTTGTACGATTTATTGAGCACAGGCCTCCTCTCAGATTAAAGGGCTTGAAACGCAATTCCCACACAGGCGACAGATTGACGTGAAATTTTGTACATTTATGTAGGTTTGGTGACAATAAAGTAATCTGGTAGTGGAAGTCTTTTAGTCTGGTTAGAATCGTCTCCGCAGTAGGGAAACTACTCAATAATTAATGGCATTGGGATAAGAATGCAAGTAGAGTTAACAAAAAATACTGGTATTAAAATACATTTTTAAACAAAAAAATATTTATTTGTATGCAGCACAACGCAGAGCGGCTCCTGAAACTAATCGAAGGCGTGTACCGTTGGCTACCTCTTGGCACCATCATCAACAACCGAGTGTTCGTCGTACACGGCGGGATCTCGGACACCACCGACCTGGACATGATTCGTAGCCTCGAAAGGGATAAGGTTAGGTAACATTTCAGCACTTTTTTCAGACTTGTTTGTTTGTTTCAGACTTTTGTCAGTTTCTATGGGCGTGTACATGAAAAGCAGGGTCGGTATTTCAATGTCAGTATTATTCGGCCCGGTAAAGAGTGTCACTTGTCAAAACGATCGAGTCAAAGACACATAAATTCTTTTTTAATGTTTTTTATTCTGGACTATGGAACTCCCCGTTTTTACCCCGGGCCACAGTGCACAAACCGTGCGGGCCATAAAAAAAAAAAAAAAAACACCCGTAACCGACCGGACCGTCGTAATTTGGCGGTAAAGAAAACTCTTTAATTTTTTTAAATTAATTGATGGTAAGTACTTAAAAATCTGATATTTTTTTCTGATAATTAGAAAGGTTATTGCTATTGATATAAAAGGTTTCAAGCGTTTCTACATTTTTCAGACATTCCCCATTACATCGAATTGCAAAGATGTTTAGTGATTAAGATGAAAACTGAAATCATATTGCGCGAACTAAATGAGCAAATTTCCCATTCCCATAAAACTTTCTAATATACCTACTTACCGCGAAAATTTTCCATACCAATTTGAATAAAATTAGCATAGGAATAACGCTTCATTTGTTTTAACTAGAGTGCCACAAAGCGTGTACAAACGGTTTACGCAGCTAAACACGAACGGAGGAAATTAAACCAGGTGCTTTTAGGATTAATTTCACAGTTCATAAACCCACTTTGTCAGAATTTACTGACCGATAGTATAAAGCTTTGCACGGTTTACTCGTATGTTAGTCTAATAGGGTTTCACGATCTGACTTCAGTGTCAGGTATCTTAATTAGTAAGTTTTTTTTTTAAAGATAAAGAAATTATAAATCAAGACACATCAATTTGGGTACAGAAGGAAGATAATGAAAAATAATGATGAATCATATTAGAGAATTTCATGTCACGTACAAGCATTACGCTCGTCTGGCATATAGAGCATTCGGCAAAGGACGGATGTTATTTAAGATCTGTATCAAAACACGACCCACACCGTGTTACTTGAGTTACAGGACACTTTTGCGGCCTCGCGCTTACAACTGTGTATAGGTAGTGCCGACCTTTGTGTATTTAGCGAGAGCGACCAACCCATACAACTACTGATTGAAAGCAGTACTCTCAATTTTGATAGCGGCAGAGTAATTGAAGCGATAATTATTTTTGACGTAAGCTTAACGCCACTGTCTATAATGTATAGTATGGCTGTATACACTCTGTAATTATATATCTAGCTTTTAGTGTTTATAATGAAATTATTTGTGTTTACCTATTTCAAAGGGATTATGTTTCAACGATTTGTACTCGCAATTATTGTAACAGTTTTATCACAAAATACCTACTTACTCATTAGCGCTGCATAGTTGAATTTAAAACATATTTCTGAAAATGTCGTAATATTTTTGTTTGTACAACTTTCTTACTAGTCATTTGCCATGAACTACTGAAGTCGAGCAACTGGCTGACGTAATCGAACTTTCCTATTCCTATTGTTCCGCTTGCCTTATTTATTAGTAATTATAGAAACTTGCTCACAGTTTTGCCAGTGTATTAGCTGTAAAGTAATCGTCTCCCAGACAAGAGAATTTTATTGTACAAAGTGTAGAGTGCTAATTTTGTCAAGACTATTAACTTAAAATATTCCAACTAAGTGGTTCTAATTAACATTTTAAAATAGCATTTGAATGTCTTCCATTTTTTTCTTTTCTCTTTGAGACTAATAATGTAGTTCCATTGAGAGAAGAAAATCTCCAGAATTTGGACATTCGCTTAATAATCACTACGAATTATTTTTGTTCTAGTACGTATCGCTGCTCCGGCCGCCAGTGACTGAGAACTCCCAACCAGGCTCTGAGGTCATAGACAAAGTGGAGTGGAAACAGGTTAGGCTTTCATACACTATCTATTATTCAGCAGCTCGCTTTGGTGGTATTGATCTGTCAGCTGCCTCACGTGGATACTTTGTCTATTTAGTTTCCTTGCGTGTGACAGATTAAACAGCAACTAAGTGTGCTATCTATACTATCAAAGAAACTGTAATAAAGATGTTCCATATACCTACAAGATGTGCTTTACAAAAAATAACTTAAGACAGCCAAGAAATTTAATCTTGTGTTGAAAGTGCAAATAAAGTTTTACTGACGGTTAAGACTAAACCACCACCAGTCGCAATTCAATTCACTGGATTGCCACGTGCAAGTTCGTTAGCTGTGCAAATCAACTCGTGCAATATTCTGTAACACACTGTAAAGCTTGTTACGCAAGCTCTTTTAAATTGTCGGAAACTAACACAATTTCATGCTCAACTTTTCCAGCGCTGTCTTGCTCAACAGTTTAATTTACGTTGGAATCGTTAAGATACGTCAACTTTTTAGTACTGCCAGACTCCGCTATTTCTGCTTCCAAATGTCAATTACGTGAAGAAAATGTTCGTTCCAGCTGCTCAACTACTTGAGTTTGACAGTTAACCAACGATCCAGCTGTCGATAACTTTGTCTCGTAACATTAACAACAGCAACATTATTTGTAAACTTGTAACAATAGTAAAGGTAATTGGGAGAATCAATGCGAATCGCTAAATATAAAATTATGTTCGTATTTCTCTCCGTAAACAGGAATAGCTTTTAGAGATAAAGCTGTTACACACTTCAAATATTTTTATTCTAGCTAAAGCTAAAACCAGTTTGGTTGGTTGGGGTCCTAATTCCGTTATCCGTCAATAGGATGAGAATCTAGATTCTATGAAACTTAACATTGGCTTGATAAATGGAAATTGCAAACGGTTGAGTTAGTTTAAACTTAGGGATCTAACTCAATTTACCCCGAAAGGCTTAAAGTTGGACTTAGTTATAAAATTGATTTATATGTGATAATATTGTACCTACCTACCTATATACGATTTCGTTGAAATTAGTTTGTCTCATGAGGAACACTCACATACATTTTTCTATCACGAGACTTCATTGAGCCGTTTATTGAGTATCGAGTTAGATGGAATGACCTTATCTCTTTTCTACGGCTCAAAGCAATTTCAGCTAATCCCACTCTAGTCGGCACCACTCACTCCGACGCGAGCCGCGACGCCTTAAGTATGCGTGATCACTTTATCAAATTTAGTCCTCAAATATTTAGCTGGTAACACTTGGTTCCACAATAACACACAGTTTAATTAAACTTAACGCAACGCTATTCCATCTGAGTGTTATACTTAAAAGCTTGCTGATGTTTAACAATAACGACATTAACGATAAGGTTTCGAGAGTAGGCAATTAGAGGTAGGTATGTGTAGCAGGTTGGGTGCTTAACGTATACGAAACTCCAAATTTGATTAATCAAGATTCAAAAAGTTAATCAAAAAAATCGTAACTTATCTGTCGTGTTTCTTTCTTCCATTCTAATCATACTTGAAATATTATTATCTTTTATATATTGCACGTCCTCTCAAAAAGAGACGTATCATAAAAACCGGTCAGGAGGGTGTCGGACACGCCCAAGATAAGGTTCCGTAGCCATTACGAAAAAAATCAAGTAATATTATGTGCGTTATAGCACAATTAAAATACTTACTACAGTCTTAAAATCTATTACCAGAAAAAGAGCGTATCTTCACGGCACTTGCGTCCTTTTGTTGAGAAGCGCAGTTTTTCGGCAATAACTCACAAACGGTATATATCCGATCATGTTGAAACCAATTTTCGTTGAAACTATTTATTAAGCGTTACCTTTCTATATTTTTGCATATTTTTTTGGACAAACGGTTTACAAGATAGAAGGAGGGGGGGGGGGGCACAATTTTTGCTACTTTGGGAGCGATTATTTCCGGAAATCTTCACTTAATCAAAAAAGTTTTTAAGAAACCTTACTATTTTTTCAAAAGAACTGTCGAACTATGTGCCACACGTTGATGCAAGTTAATTTTTTTTTTCAATTTCTGTTACGTGTATGGTGTGCTCCCCTATAAATATTTATTTTTGTAATATAACTACAAAACTAAATAGCGGCTTTGACAAGACATATGTACTGGCGTTTTCTTTTATTATTTATGAAGTGATTTTTTAAATGCTTGCATATTGAGCCATCAGTTTAAAAAATGAAAACTATTTAAAAACTAATTGGACTATGCATAATACAATGAATTAATCCTTAATATAATTGAATAGATTCATATTCGTAATCATTAATGTAAGAATAAAAAAAATATTTAACAATATAAACTTATAGAAAATACAATCATATACCTGAGAGCTAAATACTACTAAAGAATAATTCTACTAGCTAACTTAAATAATATTTTAATATTATAAAAAAGACCGAAATTTCATTGATATACATCTTGTAGTTTTCGAGTAAAATGCGTGTGACATACGGACGGACAGACAGACAGACATACCGACTTGACGAAACTATAAGGGTTCCGTTTTTGCGATTTTTGCTCCGGAACCCTAAAAAGAGTGGATATTTTGTATCATTTGTTAATATTTGCACTTTTTTGTGTTATGGCAGTTTTTTATAGGATGTGCGATATAATAAAACTGAAGTGGGTCGAAAGTCTGTACATGGAAGATATACTTAGAATCGATAACAGAACACGTTCCAACAGTTTTAGAATTTTTGTCTGTTTGTCATTTATTTGACTGCGCATCACGTGAGAACGGCTCAACGGATTTTGATGAAAACTTTACTAATCTGTCGAGAATATCTCCGGTCAGGTTATAGGCTATAAAAATTCAACCCTTAAAAGGGGAGGTAGCCACTACACTCGATTGAGTTAAGTTTGCACCTTCAAGTTTTCAAGTACGTGCTATGACTATAGAGTACCCTGCTAAACTAACAGACGGCGCTGAAATAAATAATGTTGTGACACGAGTTAGCCACTGAGTAAGGATTTTGCCAAGTTAACTCTAAGTTTTGATGAGGGGGTACGGATATCCACTAATTAAATAATTTAAATGATTTCATAATACAACAACAAAGTAAACATTAACGACACGGACACGCCCGAAATAGGGTTCCGTAGCCATACGAAAAAATTAAGTAAGTAATATTTTTTTAAGGATTTCGTATTTTTAACCGACTTCAAAAAAGGAGAAGGTTCTATGTTCCAATGTTTGTATTTTTTTTTATGTATGTTTGCCGATAACTCAGTCAATTGTGGATCGATTTTCAAAATCCTTTTTTTATTCGAAAGGGTACTTTTCTGAGGTGGTCCCATTGTCACCAAATCAAGATCTGACGATGGGATCCTAGGGAAATCGGGGGCAAACCTCAAATTTTATAGGCACACCTATGGCGATTTTGGCATTTTTAGCATTAAGATGAGCATACAGCTTACATTCAGAAAGTATCAATTGGTAACCTGGATCTGATGAAGAAGACCGTAGATGATCAATGGAACTCATCAAAGCTAAGTAATGCTCGCTCGTCTATAAACGATCATGATTAATATACCTAGATAAGCGAGTAAGAAGAAGCTTTAAGTTAATGATTTTTCGAACTGATCTGATGCTGAAGCCGGAAGGTAGGCAACGGAACTCTGTTATAAAACAACGGAACTAAGCTGTGTTTGGGCTTTATGGAATCGTTGTGAGATGTACTTTGGCTACGATTCACTAAGTGAAGAATAAAGAAAATGAAGTGAGAGGTGAGGAGGAGAAGTGAGAAATAAAGAAAATTTTTAATAAAAAAATAAAACCGACTTCAAAAAAATTAAAAATAACAAAAAATGGAACCGACTACAAAACCCTTGAAAATATTTTTCTAGGTAGTAACCTACTAGCTCGAAAAATCATCTTAGCAAACCCCTAATGGTTTTTAAAGAACTATCCAACGATACCCCACAGAATAGGGTTGAATGAGAAAAAAAAATCTCCCCCACTTTACGCCTATTTTTTTTTATTTTTTTTATTTTTTTTATTTTTTTTATTATTTGACTGGATGGCAAACGAGCAAATGGGTCTCCTGATGGTAAGAGATCACCACCGCCAATAAAGATCTGCAACACCAGGGGTACCTATTGCATACGCGTTGTCAACCTAGAGGCCTAAGATGGGATACCTCACGTGCCAGTAATTTCACCGGCTGTCTTACTCTCCACGCCGAAACACAACAGTGCAAGCACTGCTGCTTCACGGCAGGATTAGCGACCAAGATGGTGGTAGCAATCCGGGCGGACCTTGCACAAGGTCCTACCACCTGCACCTATGGAAGGTACATTAAAAAAAATCATAGTAGTCCATATATATCCGTGCACGGCTTTCTAGCATTGATAATCCCTGAGCAAATCCGCGGACGGACAGACAGACAGACAGACAGGCATGGCGAAACTATAAGGGTTCCGTTTTTGCCATTTTGGCTCCGGAACCCTAAACACCGGCCAAGGTCGGACACGCCCAGGATAGGGTTCCGTAGCCCTTACGAAAAAATCAATTAATAGTAGTATTGTGTACGGAATCTTCCAAGTTTAGGTATATTTTATACCTTAGGCTGCTATTTACTCTTAAACTACGAATAATTCTCAAGCAATCTTAGCTGCTGTAATTATTGTTGTAAATTTGATATAGTTATTACCATTCTGAATGTTTTCAAATTTTTCCACCCAACAGTTTGGATTTTAGAGGGGGGGGGGACGCTCGATTTTCATGAAACTTTGCACTTTAAAGTTAAATATTTTGCAAACAGATCACTGAATAGAAAAATCGTCTTAGCAACCCCCCAATGGCAAAAGACCTATCCAACGATACCCCACACTATAGGGTTAGTCGAGAAAAAAAATCACCCCCACTTTACGTCGATGGAAGGTAACCTAAAAATTTTTTTTATTGTTTTTTATTTTACCACTGTCGGCGTGACTGATATGTAGGTATATTCATGCGTAATTACAGTTTTCTAATACTAACGGTCTCTGAGCTTAGCCGCGGACTGACAGACAGACAGACAGACGGACAGACATGGCGAAACTATAAGGGTTCCTAGTTGACTACGGAACCCTAAAAAGAATACATAGTGACGTACACATTTCAACGCACAAATAAACACACACATGTAATTGCATAATTATTTCATATACTACGAAATAATAGAAAGTTAGTAATTTACTCCGTCATGAATTATACTCGTACCTTGGGGTGGGTACTTTAAAAAAAAAACATTTTTCTCTGTCTTTTGCGGAGTACCTAAATGTCAAACGATTTGGGGCTCGCATTTTATACGCGTTACCTTTAGATAGAAATGCCCATAGATGTGAAACTTAGTGAACTGGTTTTTCAGTTCATATTTATCCGCAGTTTTAAAGATTTTTTCTAAAATCCCATGGAATCGAATAATGCGTGACATTTAAGTTTGTAAGAGAAAATCTCATTAGGCACACTCGAACCAACTGTATCGTGACCCACTGTGAAACTTTTTCGTAGAAAAAAGTCATAGTGACATCGCATTGCTTGTTGTTGTTGTTGTTTCTTTAAAAAAAATATGGCGCTGTCCATCGGAGGACAATTTTGCCAGTGTCTAGTAGTTTTTGCCGTTGTACGGTAAAAAAATTCTAGAAAACGAAATATGAGACGTAATGGTGGATGAACGATCAAAGATTTTTATTATCTCATCGCATTGCTTAACAAGGGAATTTATTATGACACTGAGAGAAAATTCAACGGTGGGTCAGGACTCAAAGGTTTACTAATGTTTCGGCGAAAAACGTGTGGCAACCTGATTCATTTCGCAACTTTTCATTTCCCAACTGTTTAATATGGGCCTTCTGTATCGCCTTAGGTTTAACTCCTGTAATGATACTGTAAGTGATGATAATGTAAATAAATAAATAAAATATTTTTGAAACTGTAAATATTTCAGGATTTTTATAAAACTAATCTAACCTAACTAAAATGGTTCTACCATGGTTCTACACAATGACACTTAAATAAATCCTGAAATATTTACAGTTTTAGAGTTGCGAAATGAAAAGTTGCGAAAAGGCAGTACCCGGGACTCAAATGGTTCGACTAAAGGTTCCACTGTACTATGGAGTATTGTGTAAAAGCGAACAAAAGCTAGTCAAATCATAAACGTAAGTTAAGTGGCATGTGAACTCAATTATAGGTACAGTCATTCACGATGACGCGTGCCGTGGTTCTTATTACAATGACATTAATGTCTAATTTTGTCTCACGTCTTCGTGGATGGCACTAGGTATAGGCAAACTTGGTACTCGCAGTGAAAATTGTGTATTACCTATTATCCCCTGGTGTTTCAGGTGTTTATGAGCGGTGGTGATCTCTTACCATCAGGAGACCCACATGCTCGTTTGCCATCCATTCGAATAAAACCGGATGGCCATGTGGTTAGAGAACCTGACTACGAAGCTTGAGGTTCCGGGTTCGATTCCCGGCCGGGGCAGATATTTGTATGAATAATACGAATGTTTGCTCTCGGGGCTTGGATGTTCAATATGTATTTAAGTATGTATTTACCCTATCTAAGTATGTTTATCTGTTGCCTAGTATATCCATGGTACAAGCTTTGCTTAGTTTGGGTTTAGGTAAATTGGTGTGAAGTGTCCCATGATATTTATTTATTATTATTATTTATTTATATGCGCTACATATATTCGCGTTTGAATAGAATCCATGTACTATTTGAAACTTGGGAAGCAACGACCTCTCAGTTCAGCACTATACATTATTGGAACAACCCGCATCCTCTGGTCCCTAAAGGCCTGCCTTCGATTCAGCTTCAGCATCGAAAAGCTTATTTATACTGGTTCAAGTCGATTCGAAGCATCTTGGTACTTATACCTCCATCAATGTCATAGTCGCGAACCGAGCACGCTGATTATATTATATACCCTCGGTTGGTCACGTTATTATACTGCTGTCGGTTTGTAGATTACACCGGCCCAAGTTAATAATAGATTTTATCGTGTGTCACGCTAGAACTCATTACTGCCTGAATGACCTGTTGGAGTTCCTAACTATGTACGCTGTCTCTTTCGGCGTTGTAGTGTAGTAAGGGTAGCAAGAAGTAGTCGCGGGTGGGCAAGCCCTGAAGCGGTTCTGAATTGAGCGCCGCAGCGGTGAACCGCCCGCCGCGGTGTCACTGTCTCTGAACAAATGGGTTCCCGACCCAGCTTTATATTTGCATATAGAACTGTTGTTTAGATATTTGGCGCTTATGAATATAAGCTTCAACTGCCTTTTTTCTACATAATGTGGATGAAAGCTTTTGACTATCGCGATTGTAAGTGCGGCCAGATAAGGTTACCTTTTAGGATAGCGAGACATTCCTTTAAATTATATTTATTCCAGGGTAGAATTTTTCCTATCTGCGGAAACAATATTATTTTATCCTCGTATCGTCCAAGTATAGATTAGATTTGTGACATTATCGATGAATTGATTGCTTTTATCTGTAGGTTCTAGATGCTAAAGCAATGGAGCGTAAATACTTGATACTAAGAATATCAAATTCGTACCTCAAATTGAAAAAAATGGAACCCTTCATTTGTTATCTGCCTGTGAGTTTATAAGTCTGTCACCACTGTTTTCTCAGGAACGGTTGAAATTATCAAGTTGATATTGATGTCTAATACCTATAACTATAAAAAAAGGTAAAAAAACTAAAGTTTCTAAAGTCACACAATAATGACACATAATCTTTTAATAGATTATTTTATACAAAAAATCGGCCAAGAGCGTGTCGGACACAGGGTTTCGTAGCCATTACGAAAAAATCAAGTAATATTTTTCTAAGGATTTCATATTCTGTACGGAACTTCAGAGTTTAGGTATATTTTATAACTTGTACTATCTATTCTGTGCCTTAGGCTGCTTTTTAACCCCCGACGCAAAAAAAGGGGTGTTATAAGTTTGACCGCTATGTGTGTCTGTGTGTCTGTTTGTGACACCGTAGCTCCTAAACGGGTGGACCGATTTGAAATAAGGTTTTCTAGCGATGGTTCTTAGACATGTTTTATCAAAATCGGTTCAGCCGTTTCAAGATCATCAACTCTTTTGTTCGCTGCGGTAGGAATTTTAGACGCATAATGGGTATTTACTTTACTTTCAAACATATTTGGGACCTAAAATTTGAAACACCCATGTATGTTATATAACTATGCAAGATTATGGTATTCTCGGCCTGATGCTGCAGCCAGAATATCCAGAACACTAGTAGGTACACTCTTGATAAAACCATAGCAGATATCTCGTGTTTGGATTCGTTTCGATCAGTATATGATCCTACATACAATGCAATGGTGGCAACAGGATGAGCTGATGCTACAGCCAGGATATCCAGCACACTAGTAGACTGTAAAAAAAAATAGCACATATATCGTGTTTGGATTCGTTTTGATCAGTAATTGATTCTACATATAATGCAGTGGTGGCAACACGACGAGCTGATGCTGCAGCCAGGATATCCAGCACACCAGTATACTCTTGAAAAAATAATAGCAGATATGTCGTGTTTAATTTCTTTTGATCAGTATTTGATTCTTTATACAATGCAATGATGGCAACACGATGAGCTGATGCTGCAGCCGGGATATCCAACACACTAGTAACACTTTAAAAAAATATACTTACCAAAGTTTAAAAAAACATGAAATAAAAAACTTAAATTAAAATTTAAAAAACCCCCGACACAAAAAAACGCAAGCAAAAATAAAAAGAAAATGCCCGAAAAAAAACGCCGACAATAAAACTCCACCATAAAAGACAACTAAAAAGTATAAATAATTATGCACTACCTAGCTGTTGCACGCGACTTCATCTGCGAAGAATTCGTTTATCCCTATCCCCCGGGATTATGCTGATTTCCCGCAAAATTAGACGGACAGACATGGCGAAACTATAAGGATTCCTAGTTGACTACGGAACCCTAAAAACGAGGGTATCAAAATATTATATAGTAGTATATGGCATTTTCCGTTGCAAGATTATTGTTTTTCAAATTTACATATAAATATCTAATCCTGCGCGAGTGTCCCGTGCGCGAGTCTGACTCGCACTTGGCCAGTTTTCATTTTTAACCGACTTCAAAAAAGGATGAGGTTATCAATTTTTACATATATATGTATATATATACATTTATGTTTTTTACCTCAGAACTCCGTCATTTATGAACAGATTTGTTTTTTTTTGCGTTCGTCTAGGCATGCTTTCAATTAATAAATCCCATATGCACTAAATTATGATCTGATGATTGGATCGTAAGGAAATTGCGGGAACTCTTTTAGTTTAATCGTTGTACCTAGTGCTTCAATGAAACTACTAGGGAACGACAAAGCAGTAATGAAACTGCTGTCAGTTTCAGGAGGGCATGATGTGCGCACTTATTCCTGGAAATTGGAAATTCCTTCCTTTCACACCCGCTGCACTGTTATGTGACCGCCTCGGCTGCAAATGAAAAGTCTTATAACATTATGTCACGCGATTTCTAACTTTTTTTGTGGTAGAGGTTATTAGTTTTTTTATATGAAAAGAATCTAATATCAGAGCGATCTACGTTGTTAGAAATAAGTTAAATATAGAGCTTTAATAACGAATAAGTACTAAGCTTATTAATACTCCTCGAACTATACAGGTAAAAGTCTGAAATATTATGTCAAAGTAATTTATTTTCTGTTTATTAATGAATAGTTATCACTCTCAGAAACTTACTTTTGAAAGGAAAATATAGCAAAGTACCTTTTCAACATGTCAACTCCTATCTAGGTACCATAAATAATTCCAAATCATTAGGCAAGCAACACATCCACGGATCATTTAAATTTTTCAATACGAACACGGGTCCCTAACTAACAAGGAGCCTTTTCCCTTGCTATTAATTACATTACTACACCTCCTCGGCCTAAAAATACAATTTTCCTTCGAATAGACGCTGATGAATAATAGCCTTAGTCAGCGATAAATTGTCAGATTGAATCTTTTACGTCCTTAAATTCGTGTACGATGATTCACAATTTAGTGTGTCGGGTAATTATCAACATTTGAAAGCTTTTCCTTTATAACAAAACGAAATGAGAATATCAAAATAACGTAGTTAGTAAATAGGCTGATACCAACAAGGGAACGTACTACGAGTAATACACAGCCTCTCTCTTTCCGGTCCATACACTTTCCACTGATGGGCACATGCCTTTTCTCAGATTGGGAGAGCTTAGGCTGTAAATAGCTCATCAAAGTTTTAATTTTAGGGCGTAAAAGACAATTCTAATACATTTTTATTCAAGCCCATCTGTAACTCATATCGTTCACAATATGGTGTTTTGCAAATATAATTTCTAATTTGAGTGGTTAGCTACTGACTATTCCTTAATTTAAACTCGTGACATTGGTTTTCTAGGTGTTCGATATTCTCTGGTCGGACCCGCAATGCATAGGCGGTTGCGTGGCGAATGCCCTTCGAGGCGCTGGCACGTATTTCGGACCCGACGTTACTTCATCCTTTCTCCAGAAAAACAAGCTGAGCTTCCTGGTTCGAAGCCACGAGTGCAAGCCTGGTGGATACGAAATATTACACAATGGAAATGTAAGTCGAAATTATAGAACTTGTTTATAATCTATCTATAAAGTATAAAAGAAAGTCGTCTGTTCTTGCTGATCATATTTTACGCCATAAAACTTAATAACATTATTTATGATATCTGACTTATAAGTATAGGGGTTCGTTTTTACAATATATATTTTTTAAGATACATAATAATTTGTTCCGAAAATGTTTTAGTCGCAGCCATTAAGGGAATAGAATGTAACACCAGCTTTTATATACATACAAACCTATGAGATCGTTTCAACAAAGCGACGTGTTTACACATCACATACCTATGAATATCCCAATTATACGTGTTAGGATCATCAATTTTACACCGAAAGTGAAGATAGTAGATGAAGTGCGTACTAGCCTTGACTTCCTCAAGGATTTCATAAAATAATAGGTAACTCTCCTTCACATTTTGGAACGACTCCAAATATGGATGATGGATAACGGGGAATATTACTAATGATAGATGCCTACGCCACTTAGGCAGTAATGATACGTTTGTAGGTAAACTTAGCCTCACAGCCGGCTCGTTTACATTGCTTCTAAGTTTATATTTAGATGTGATTGACCTAGTTTCTTCAATAAGTCGCATCCGGGAATGACGAATGGGTTCATTTTGGGCGCCATTATTCATCACGGCAGTTGAGTCACCAAAACGCACATAGAAAGCGAAAATTTATACAAATAAGGCACGATATTTATTAAAGCTGAACGGGTCAGTATTTACTAATGGTAATCTTCTTTATGCTATAAAACAAAATATATGTATAATGCCTACGGAATAATCAGTTTGAATTTGATCTAAAGAACTACTGCTTTTCATATAACTACCTCTAAATAGCGCCACTATAGTTACAGTCGAAGAAACTGAATCACATTTTTACGGTGATTTTCCACCGGCGAGGCGAGATGAGGCAAGATGAGGATGAGCGAGAAGTTCCTATACAAAACGCGCGATATCGTGCGGGCTCGCACCAGCTCGCAGAAGACATCCCAATACTAATACCGATTTCCGCCCATCCTCGCCTCGTTTCGCTTCGCCGGTGGAAAGTCACCTTTAGTCCGTACATCTGCCAAAGAAATCGGTTACGCGGTTCCGTTTCATCGATGGTACTTACTCCATCCAGCCTTTGTCGTGTTTCTGTTGGAATCGATTTTTTAAGTAACATCTTTCAAAATACAATTCGGCCAACCAACATTTCTGTTGAATATGAAAAAAGAAAGAGTATATATGGCACTGAAAGACTACAGATCTCCATTTTAACAACTATTCCATTTAATTTGTAGGTACACGGAGATTTTGAGAATGGTCTTTTCTCGGATGGGATATCCATATCCCTACCCCATGGTTAATAAAATCAAGTAGTTATCTTTGGTGTTTAATGCGTTGCTTAGCCAAGTGATTCTTCTATTATTTTTGTGGACGGTAAAGGCGCTAGGGACGCCCGAATAATCACCCTTGAGAAGTCTTACAGCTTTAATTAAGGCGTTGAAACTTTCAACAATATAGCTGGTACCATTATGAGTCTGCATTGTTAGTTGGGGCATTATATTTTCGGGGTCAAACATTGTAGAGAACCAATTACAAAAGCATTTTCACAAAAGTTAGGAAACTTTTATATAAGGCCATACTTTGTCCGTAAAAGTCTACATTAAGGCTAAGCGCATAGTTTGGTCAGCGAGAAATTAAAAAGTTAAAAAGATTGCAGGCGCGCTAGCTCGACAATACTCGTAATTTATTATTTTTGAGTCTCCAACTTTTTAAAAAGTGAAAATGGCCATGGAAATGTTGGCACAAGTCATATACAGCCAACTCAAATTGTGGTGTTTTCGGTGGAAAAATACACCTGCGGTTTTTTTTAATGAAAAAAAGGCGGGAAAGCATGAAAAATTTTATTGGAATAAAATTAAATGTCATAATATATTTGGTTGAGAAAAGGTTCATTCTAATTTAGTTTATTCCTTCACCGTTTTTGAGAAAAGTTTTATATTAGTCTCGGCTGGAATAGCAATTACTGGCTTCGTATTAGTTAAACGGACGAGCTTGCGAGCTTGCGATTCTCATACTCAGCCAGCAATTGCCTACTTCCAGGCTATGACAATAATCTACTATTATTAATAAGTGGAATAATTATACCATTATATTACATATAAGTATGCACTTTACGGTAATAGCTACAGCTTATATATTGTAGTCTTTCAGGGGGCTAGCATCCTACTTATTGACACATACCTACATGAAACATAATATTCTTTTTTAACCAGTGAGCGTGTGGGTAAAGATCGGATGCTTTATATCGTCGCCACGACTATGCTCTGCCAATGACGAGGCGAGCGCTTACTCTGTTTGAGTGTATCCGGTTTCACGCGTAGTCGTAACCGCGACTAGCTCGGTATTTTTTTTTAAATTAACCACCGATGAATTTCTATAATGATCTGTAGTAAGTGTAGATGAGGCTGAAGATGTAGCTCACTAGTTCAGTAACAGCCTCTTCACTCCGCGATAAACGCTATGAATGCTGTAATAAAATTGAAAACGTTCCACAGGTCATTACAATCTTCTCTGCGTCCAACTATTACGAGTTGGGGTCCAATAAAGGCGCGTACCTGAAACTCTGCGGTAATTCTCTGGAGCGGCAGTTTGTGCAGTACACGGCGGCCGTGTCACGCACACGACGGCTCACGTTTCGGCAGCGGGTCGGCTTGGTCGAGACATCGGCCATGAGGGAGCTGCATAACCACATTATGTCTGCACGGAGACCGCTCGAAGCCACATTCCGCAGCATGGATCTGGAACAAAGCGGTTATTATACTATACTTATTGTTTTAATAATTGATAGACAATTTAATTAGGCGACGTATTCAAAAAACAAATCCATAAAAATGTTGAATTTGGCTGCTCTACATTTGTACTAATAATACTTTTTAAATTAATCTGGTATTATATTCTATCCAACATCATTTTAGCTCATGTTTTTAAGGGCATATAGTGCATATCTCATACCTAAGATGAAATTATAAGTACATACCACATAGTTTAACTGCCTTACTACAGTAATATATTAAATTGATTTATCAAAGACGTTAACTCCACTATCTCACTGTCGCATCAAATGAAATATAATATCCTACTTCCTCGACTTCCGATGTGCACTTCCACGTAAATTATCGCGAATATTGCGTCCTGTCATCATCCCCCAGGGGTCCTTATAGGTAACTTATCGAAAATGTTCCACGATAAAGGAGACAAAAAACGCAGTAAAATCTGTACGTATCATTTTAGGCTCATCATTTCAGGAAATCGGTTATGTTTCCGGATGTAGTTACTATATTTCAAGGCTCCATACTGGGAAAATACGATAAGGGTATGAAGAGATAAGAGTTAATTTAGACGTGGCGTGGAGACGAGCCGAGGCGCCCACATACCTGCGCTCGGTCTAATTGATTGGGTGTGTTATCATGCCGCCGTGCACGCGAGCGACCTACGAAATAAGGCAATTCCGGTGTTGATAGGCTTTTACGCATTGCTCGATCGACCGGCACGCCGCACTTGTTATCGCCTTCATACAAGGGCCAGTTTCTCAGAATTGATCACACTTAGGTAGTAATATTATTTTTTAATTTTCAGAAGTTTACTAAGTTACAAAACATAATAATTTAAAATAAATAAATATAAGCAAAGCTTGTACTATGGATACTAGGCAACGGATAAATATACTTATATAGATAAATACATACTTAAATACATATTAAACATCCAAGATCCGAGAACAAACATTCGTGTTTTCACACAAATATCTGCCCCGGCCGGGAATCGAACCCGGGACTTCAAGCTAGAAGTAGTCAGGTTCTCAAACCACTTGGCAATCCGGTCGTCATTTGACTAGGTAATAAGGGAATAAACGAATAACTAAATTAATCTAACCCAGTCTAATCATAAAATGCAAAATTATTGTGTAAGACTGTTTGTTTCTAAAACAAAAAAAAAACAACAATCGTATGTATCATAAGTATTTGGGACCTTCGCCTATTCTTAATGTTATGCTATCTTTAAATTCTTCTATGCATCTAATTTGGAATCCTGATCGGTAATCACATTCACATATAGATGTAAGTAAATAGGTAACTATACGATACGAGTATATATTTGTGAGATACATTCGAGTTTATTGCAATTAACTGTGCCAATCTAAATTGTGCTTCCATCCTATCCTCAATTAGTGACAGTAAACGCACAGCACGTTTCCTATATAACTGCTGCGGGACGAATTAATTGAATGTTAGGTCTTGCCTACATTTGTATACTTACTACGGTTTCCAGGCGGTATCTGGCTGGACAAAAGAAAGCCAAACTCTGCTTAATATTTCAATAGGACTATCGATGCAAGATTCACTACTTTGCCTCTATATAAGCACACTTATAACGACGTTTAAAATAAAAAAAACCTTGTGTTGTTTTTCTTTATTATTATTGAGATGCAAACTAATGAAAATAACGAAAGATTTTATCGCTTCAAATTTAATTCATCGCTTAACCAACCTCGGATTTAGTTCACGTAGTAAGATTGAATTGCAATTACTCGCACTAAGTTAAGCAGCGTTCTGATGGGCACCATTTTCCTTTTCAAGCAATGAATGTAAACTCGTATTCAAATCTTTGAAGCTTGTTCCTGAAAGTCTTTACGTTGCAAAACCCTCTACGGCCGGCGGGGAAACGAGTAAATTTTATATGCGGATTTTGCTTAACTGGTCTCTTTTTACTCGCGATAGGGATCGCTGGTTTTTTTTTTATAAATCTGTTCTTAATGAGTGCTTACCTATGCCATGAAACGCTCCAATTCTCAGTACGCTTTTCAAACACAATGTAAGTAGGGATGGTCCAAAATAATTAAATGCTGTAAACATTTCTTTGTGTGGTTAGGGACGAAGTAAATTATTGTATGCATGTAATTGTACCGTACGTGTTGTGTGTTAATTAAACTTTTACCTCGCCTTCTCGGAAACTGTATGGTCTGTATGTAATTGTTGTAATCCCAGTACACGCTCTTTAATTGTTAGTGTCGCCATCGCTTGATGCATTTGGTAGAAAACGAAAAATTTACAACGTATACAACAGAATCACGGTGGTAAACAAAGTTATAAACAATTATTAGCCTTCAAAGCAAACTGACTACAAAAGCTAGTAGCCTCAGTTTTTACGTAAATTTGTTAAATTGAATTGCTTTATGTGAAATATCTTATTTTCATTTATTTTTTACGTCGGCATGAATTCAATTCCTTTGACAAATATTGAAGTTTCATTTTGATGCTGAATTTTTAGATTGTTCTTTGTTTGTCCTCCAAAGGCGGTCAAATACAATATAAGTCTTTGTTTGGATGATTCTGCGTAGATCCATCACGTTCAGATGGAAACAGTCGAAGTTTTACAAAGAAAGCGAAACTTAATGTAGGATTCAGCTCATTTGTCATCGTCTCTACTAATTTTGGTTAACTTTTCTTGTTAGCGTTGTTCAAAAGTATTATGTCAACTTATCAAAGGTTCCATTTATTTGCAGCGGTCCTAGCCGAAGAAACTGACAAGGAAAGATAAACTCTGTCGTTAATTATATCCCAATCACGTCTTAACTCGTATGAGAACGAAATTAGTATTTGTCAACTTAACGTAGCCTTCGCTTCCTAATCGGCGGATATTAATTTTGTAGGTAGGTAAGTCGGAATTCCGATAGAGAGAATGATCTCACTTTTTTGAACTGACAAAAAAAGCAGAGGTTATGAAGTCGGTTATTTTTTTATTTACCTTAAAACTCCATCATTAATGAACCGATTTCATTTTTTTCTCTTCTGCTTCTCAACAATAATCGTTCCGCTTCGGGTAAAACAATCTTTAGCACTCTTAAAAGGCGTCGAGCAGTTGAAGTTTAGCCGTTGTACAGTCACCAGCATCAATATCTGACACAACAAACGTGCATAAATATCTGACACGACTCTATTTCTAGGGCCGGAAGGACGTGTCAGATATTTTTGCACGCTCCGCTGTGTCAGATGGGCCAATCAACTTTTTTACCGACACTATTCTGTCCGCGACATTTTTCAAACAATTGCAGATTTTTGATTAAGATTAAGTAAACATGTTTTATCTGTAATTTAATAGATGGTGTACATGAATACATGCCATCCTAAATAAGTTAAACCTATTAAACCGTGAGATATCTTGTTGGAAGTACGATTTTTTGGTAACGTCAGAGTCAATTTTGGTAACGCAGGAGACGCCCAGTGTCGGTTAAATAGTTGATTGGCCCAGATATTAATGCTGGTGACTGTACCATCAGCCAAATATGTGGTCTACCACCCTAAAAAACAAAAATATCTGAACACGATTCTATTGTTAACGGCGTAGAAGCGAATCCAGATATGTTTGATAAAATTTTTGCTCATATGTTTATGAACTCGACTGTACCTTAGATTACCTGCACTAAAAAGCGAGCCAGCGAAAATAAAATTTAACTAAAAAAATACCGAGTAAAGAAAGAAAGAAAGAAAGAAAGAAAATACATTTATTCACAACACAAGACACGACAATATTATTTTAAGCGCTCGGTTGTTCGTCGCAATGCGTTTGACGCACATCAATTTTGTATCAGATAATGCATGCGCTTGCCGTTGCGCTAAGCTCACTGCGTTAGACAATGTTTGGTAGTTAGATTATCAGACGCAAATTGATGTGCGTCAAGCGCATTGCGTGTATCGCAGCGTTTATCGCATAAAACAAACGAGCGCTTAAGTACGATAGTATAAATATTAAGATAGTATGTTACAAAAACCATGAAAATAATTTCCTACCAGTTTGAAGTCGGTGCTTTAGCACGAGCTAGAAGAAGTGCACCTATAGTTGTCTACCTCACCTACCATCCCTAACTATCTATTGGGATTTTATTATTCCTACTGGCTTGTGCTATAGCATCGACTTCAATCTGGTAGTAAATTATTTTCATTGTTTATTATAGTTGTTTAAAAATTAAATAGTCGTTTTAATTTTTTTTAATTCTCTTTTAGATAAAGCTATGGTTTTCTACTTGTTTCATTATCAGTTGCGTGTCTAATAGCAGGATAACAAAATATCTTTAGTAAGTTAATTTCATGAAAATAGTCAAACCAGTTGAGTCATAGTCATTTGTAGAAATTGTAAACATGTCTGAAACCTGTGTCTCAAACTCGTTGTCATTAGAAGCTACATTAAAGAGGATGATATGGGCTTAAAACCTTTGAAAGGGTTTCTCGTAAATTCAGCATAGGTAAAATGTCGGTTATTTTATGCAAAGGCTATCATCCATCGCCGTTCAACGCGGGAACGCGGCAAGCGTGTTGGGCACCTTTGCGCCAGGAACGATTCGAGGCGGTCTTTTTTTATGATATAAAAATATTATTTAAGTTAGCTAGTAGATTTATTATTTAGTAGTATTTAGCTCTTAGGTATATGATTGTATTTTCTATAATTTTATATTCTTAAATAAATAGATATAAAAAATATTGGTACAGGAATGATATCCATCAGCGACTGGTGCCTAGCAATGGAGGAGACGACTCACCTGGGGCTACCATGGAGGATGCTCAAGGACAAACTCGTGCGCACCGACGCCGAGACGCGACGCGTCCGTTACATGGATACCTTTGAATTAATTGCCAATGTAAGTATTATATTATGTAAATATTAAGTACTATAAAAGTATTTAAATAAATAAATGCTTGTTTTTATTTTTCAGAGACTTGCAAGGAAAGCTGATACGCAAACGGTGGTTGAAACTCTTTACAAGAACAAATCAAGTTTAGAAGCCATTTTCAAAATTCTAGACAAGGATAACTCGGGTATGTCGATATATTCTGATTTATGGTGATTGCGAGGCAGTTGTTACGTTAATTTAACTAAACTTATTTATTGAACAGGTTACATAACGTTAGAGGAATTCTCAGAAGCTTGTCAGCTGCTGGGTAAGTACATGCCGAATCCCATGACACAGGAGCAGCTAGTGGACATCTGTCGGTTGATGGATATTAATAAGGACGGTTTAGTGGACCTAAACGAGTTCCTCGAAAGCTTTCGGCTAGCGGAAAAGAGCCTGCAAGACGAGGATGACGAGGAAGCGGCCACCTGACACTCGCCCGGCCGCCGCCCCAGCCGGACGGCGGTCGACCGCGACGAAACCGGCGTCACTGTTGAAGTCCTCAAACTCGACGACACGAAACCAACCGACAAAAAACCACCTAAAAATGGCCTCGCCCATCTAATGGGCGATTCCGTCCCGAGCGTCTCTAAACAAATGGACGAAATAGAATTGATAGATTGCGACGAACCGCCGCGCCGCCCCGGCCTCCTTGAGAGCGATATGTAACACTGCCGCATTCGAATCTACCTACACTATTTTCAGAATACGTTGTACTCTATGGACAGATTGTGCTTAATTATTTGAGAGTTTATCCTAAACGTGTGCGTAATTTTTACTGTTTGTAAATTTTAATCTGAGCCTAATGTAATGAAAAATTCTGTAAATCTTTCTACAGGGCTTATGGCGTCGTCTAAAGCTTGTTTGAAGAGGAGTTGTTTACTAAACAGTTTGTCATTATCAAGCTCTTTGTGATGTAATATTTTATAATCTAATTAGACTTTTAAAATTGTGCTACCAAAGTTTCACTTTTCGTAAAGAACCGTAAGAACTTGTACCCCCTATTATAATATATAAAATTGTTATGTAATTCGTTTCATTTTATGAATTGGTGCCAATTTTTGATCAAATTATAGGATACACGTATTTATACAGACTGATTGGCTATCGTTTACTTAAACGAATATTTATTAATAAATTAATTAACGAATGGGAACAATGACATTGAATCCTCTACTCAAAAATTTGCGGTACTTTGTATTTTTATAGTAATAATAATTTTTATTCTTGGAAACTGCACCAAAAATATTTTTCCAATTTAAATATCATATAGAATTCGGTGCAGTTCCTTAAATATTGTAGCCAATTATAAAAATGATATTGCTTAGAGATTTATGAAAAACTATTAAATTATATTTACGAAATTAATATTTCTTGGCGTTTATGGTAGAGTAACAATAATTATGAGTACACAGTACGTTTTCTTATACATATCTCTATATTCAATTATTAAGCATTCCAATGCAGTAGGATGTTTTCCAGGAACCATGTCGCAATTTTCATAATAGAGTCCGATGCCGACTTCAAATATTTCGACGAGTAACGTTCCAAATTGCTCGTCGTATTGAGAATATAGTGGTCACGATATGTACCTATTTTATTATTATCTTAAAAATACTCTTTATTATCTCTAATCTCTAATGTAAGTTATAATACTTATAATAATCAATTACTCTGTACTTCTTTAAATTATTCTCCTTCAACGATTCTTGCATTATATACAAAATTGTAGCCAATATGTCGATTTGTTTTATATTTGTCCATTAAAATGTGATATTGGTCATGTGATTTTTATTTGAGTTCAACTTTAACCCGCAGCCCGCAGCCCCTGTTAGGTAAGTCAAATTCAATTAGTAGGTACACAATCACACCTTTGACTTTAGGTAGACACGAGTAATGTGTCTGTCTTTACAATTATTGTTCAGTCAACATCATAAATAAGTGATCAACATTGTATCTTGTCGCTTTCAGTCATTACATGATTTTGTATGGCTTTTCAAACATGACGTTAAGTTGTGACAAGGTACAAAAGTGATCACTTATTTAGGACGTTGACTGTTCCAGTAGTTAGATCGAAAAAAAGATAGCAAAAAGTTGGTCAACCGCGAATTGTATCTGCATACAAAGGGTCACTTTTGCCAAAATTGAGTAAAACACGATTTTTATATGGAGAATACGAAAACCTGCTATAAATTCTAAACTAACTTTATATTACTATTTAATATGAATTATAGCTCACCCGGAAATTTTGAATTTTTTTGGAACAAAATTTTTCCTATGTTCTTTCCAGGGTTAGCTATCTCTACCAAATTATAAATTAATTGGTTAAGCGGTATAAGCGTGAACAGGTAATAGACAGACAAACAGAGTTACTTTAGCATTTTTATTATTAGTAGGGAATATTGTCTTGTTACGTTAAAGAGTATTGTTGAAACGGATACAGTAATTTATACTCTGAAAATTTTGAAGCTTACCTACATAATACTCGTATATATGTATAAACTAGCTTTTGCCCGCGACTTCGTCCGCGTGGAATAGTAATTTTGGGAAGTATTTAATTTATATAGGATACCTATTCTGCCAATAATAGTACATAGAAACATCTATGGTTTATTTAATACATTGCTACAAATATAAACTATTTTTTTTTTGTTGTTCCATACATCCATCCGTCCGATGTTCTTTGGTAAAACATAAATATTTTGCGGGTAGTCATATTTTAGCAATACGACGTGTATTCTACCCTTCCAACACAAAAGGACTAATTCTTCATAGTGCATTTTTACTAAGCATAGCTACACATATTTCCGATAAATATGTAGTAACTTGTTTGGAATTCCTTAAGAAACTTTCATCCCATATTTTCAAGTAAATAGGTCGAAATTTGAAAAGCGCCAGAGCAAATGTTTTTAAGGGTTCCGTACCTAAAAAGAAAAAAATGGAACCCTTGTAGGATTACTTTGCTGTCCGTCCGTCCGTCTGTCTGTCAAGACCCTTTATCTCGTAAACGCGCAGAGTTAGGTATCTAGTTGAAATTAAAACCCTAAACTCAGGTCAATAGTCCCGAAAGCTGTGAAAAAATCAAACTTCTAAGTCAAGGCAATCAAAAGCTACAGTCGTTAAAAAGGTGTTTCCATACAAATTGCCTCAACAGAAAAAGTTATAGGGTACTTCCGGCTGTCCTAGAAACTTGGAATTTTGCATAAAGGTAGCTCTTATAGCACAATAAATAAGAAAAATCTGAAAATTATATTTTTTCATGTCTGACTGTCTATGTGAATAAGCCATCTAAAATGACCCCACATTGCGTACATTTTGCTTATGAGCTTAGAAGGCTCTGCTAACACTGCACCATCCCCTCTGCTAACATCCCCTCGCAGGTAACATTTTCAAAACGCTTAAACAAATATCTATTTATTTCTTATACCTAAGTAGCAACAATGCCAAGTTTCATAAAGAACCATCGATTTATCTTCGACAATGACGATCTTCATATAAAGTTCATCCCTATTTCACCCCTCACAGGAAGAATTTTTAAAAACGCGAACAAATATGTATTTTATCTCTTATCACGTGCCCAAATGCCAAGTTTCATAAAGAACCATCGATTTATCTTCGACAATGACGATCTCCATATAAACTTTCATCCCCTATTTACCCCCTCACAGAAAGAATTTTAAAAAACGTGTGAACAGATATCTATTTATCTCTTTTCAGTGCCGAAATGGCAAGTTTAATAAAGATTCATCTATTTATATTCGATAATGACGACCTTGCGTCCTTTCATCCCCTATTTCATCCCCTCACCGGTCGAATTTTCAAAAAACCTCAAAGAAATATAGAATTATTTCTTATTAAGTGCCTAAAAATGCCAAGTTTCATGGTTTTATCTTCGACAGCGACGAACTTCCACTATATAAACTTTCATCCCCTATTTCAAACCCCTTAAGCCTCTTTTTGCAATAAAAGATAGCCTATGTGCTTTCCCAGGGTCTATTTTATCTCTGTACCAAATTTCATCTAAATCGGTTCAGCGGTTTAGGCGTGAAAGCGTAACAGACAGACAGACAGACAGAGTTACTTTTCGCATTTATAATATTATATAGTATATATACTAGCTTTTGCCCGCGACTTCGTCCGCGTGGAATAATAAATTTGGGAAGTATTTAATTTATTTAGGATACCTATTTTGCCAAATAGCACATAGAAACTTCCACAGTTTACTGAAAAAAACCTACTTTAATACATTGCTATAAATAAAACTATTTTTTTTTAGTTCTTCCATCCATCCATACATACATGTCTTTGGTAAAACATAAATATTTAGCGGGTAGGCACATTTTAGCAATACGACGTGTATTCTATTATTCTACCCTACCAACACAAAAGGACTAATTATTATTCTTCATAGTGAACTCTTGACACCTTACGTCGTTTATTGTCAGTTAGGAGGGTAGGATTATAATTAAAACGCATTTTTACTAAGCATAGCTACACATATTTCCGATAAAACATACTTATAGTAAATTGGAATGCCTTAAGAACTTTCATTCCCATATTTTCAAGTAAATAGCTCGAAAATAAATAAATAATAATAAATATATAATAAATAGGTAGATAAATAGGGCGCAGTGCGCGTGTTGCAGCAGCCGCTGAGTCGCGTTGCTCCGAAGACGAAGGGCTACGGATTAGCCCGAAACATGTCGAGCTAAACTCGATTTAAGACGTCAGTTATCCGGGTCATTATATTTAATATAAATAGGTCGAAATTTAAAAAGCGCCGGAAAAAAGTGTTTTTGGGTTCCGTAGCTCAAAAGGAATAAATGGAACCCTTATAGGATCACTTTGCAGTCCGTCTGTCCGTCTGTCTGTCAGATCCTCTATCTCGTAAACGCGCGGAGTATCGGTATCGAATTGAGATTAAAACCCTAACTAAGGTCAATAGTCTCGAAAGCTGTGAAAAAATCAAACTTCTAAGTCAAGGCAATTCAAAAGCTACAGTCATTAAAAAGGTGTGTCCATACAAATTGCCTAACAGAAAAAGTTATAGGCACTTCCGGCTGGCCTAGAAGCTTGTTTTTTGCATAAAGGTAGCTCTTATATAGCGCAATAAATAAGATTAATCTGAAAATCATAATTTTTATGTCTGACTGCGTCTATGTCAATAAACCATCTAATAAAGCCCACATTGCGTACATTTTGCTATAAGTTTAAAAAGGCACTGCTAATACTGCATCATCTCCTCTGCTAACATCTCCTCGCCGGTAAAAATTTCAAAAAACGCTTGAACAATATCTATTAGATCTCTTATCACGTGCCCAAATGTCAAGTTCATAAAGAACCATCGATTTATCTTCGAAAAGACGATCTTCCATATAAACTTTCATCCCTTATTTCACCCCCTCACAGGAAGAATTAAAAAAAAACGCTGTGAACAAATATCTATTGATCTCTTATCACGTGCCCCAAATGTCAAGTTTCATAAAGAACCATCGATTTATCTTCGACCAAGACGATCTTCCATATAAACTTTCATCCCCTATTTCACCCCCTCACAGGGAGAATTTTAAAAACGCGTGAACAAACATTTATTTATCCTCTTAATACGTGCCCAAATTGTTCTAGATTAATAAGTCATTACATGATTTATTTTTCATAATGACGTAGTTTCCATACAAAAGTTTCACCTTATTTAGGACGTTGACTGTTCAGTAGTTAGATCGAAAAAAAGATAGCAAAAAGTTGGTACGCGAATTGTATCTGCATACAAAGGGTCACTTTTGCCAAAATTGAGTAAAACATAGTTTTATATGGAGAGTACGAAAACCTGCTATAAATTCTAAACTAACTTTATATTACTTTTAATATGAATTATAGCTCACCCGGAAATTTTGAATTTTTTTGGAACAAAATTTTCCTATGTTCTTTCCAAGTTAGCTATCTCTACCAAATTATAAATTAATTGGTTAGCGGTATAAGCGTGAACAGGTAATAGACAGACAAACAGAGTTACAGATATTAGTAAGATATTGACATACAATTTTACTTTGAACATTTATACTATTAGTATGTAATAAGTTCAGATGATAGATGATACCTACTCGTTCCTCTGTGTGAGAGACGGTGGAATTTTAGTAAATAGCGTCTTTTTGGCACCTTTCGGGTACAGAACCCGGGCCACCCTAAAAAGGGCCATCACTAAAAGTACGCCTCACATTTATTTGATTACTGTCACAGTTATCAACGTTAATACTAACATAAATAAGATTATATTTTAACCTTGTACATAATTGGAGATATTTTCAAAATGAAGATAATATAATAGTTTAAAAGTTCAAAAGTCAAGATTTTTCGGCAACAAAATTACAATATACGAGATTGTCTGAACAAGCTCCTCTGGGCCATTTTCATTTGTAGCAATAAAATATATTTTTCGTTAAACATTCTTTTGATTAATGCGGATTAAGGAGGAAAAAATCAACAATTATTTTTATTATTGTTAAACTTGTGTATTCAGCAAAAAAATACTAACATTCAGCAAAACTTTTTCATCTCTCCTGTTCGGAAAGTTTAATTTTCATGGGTAGATAGCCGGGTGGAAAATTGCGTTTTCATCTCTAGGGTGGAAAGCAATTTTTTTTAAATTTTTGGGTTGCCACGGAGTTGAAGATAATTGAGTTACGTCAATGACACTTTTTTTTCATCTCTCCTGTTCGGAAAGTTTAATTTTCATGGGTAGATAGCCGGGTGGAAAATTGCGTTTTCATCTCTAAGGTGGAAAGTTTTTTTTTTAATTTTTCGATTAGCCACGGAGTCGAAGATAATTGAGTTACGTCAATGACACTTTTTTTTCACGTTTCGGCATGGCCATCTAGATGCACGTCGTGACCAAGGAGCTTATTTGCAACACTGGAGGTTTAACGCCGAATATCCGCTTGAAACAAGAAATTTGATATTTATTGCGTCACGTGAAATATGAAAGAAAGAGATGGAAAATATAAATAAGTAATAAAGGTCAAACTTCTTCGTTCGGCGTTCAACCTCCAGTTTTGTATATAAGCTCCTTGGTCGTGACCAACTCGATTTTTTTTCATAGTCGGCCTTGGCTAGTGGCCAGTCGAAAAGGTACCGTGGAAGGTTGGATATAATTAAGTAAATTCAATTATTATTATTATTCTCATTTTTTTTAGTATTTTACTTTCCTCATGGTCGAAATGAAAAGTAGAGTGTTCAATTATTATTATTATTCTCATTTTTTTTTAGTATTTTACTTTCCTCACGGTTGAAATGAAAAGTAGAGTGTCTAACTCGGGTGAAATTAGTACCCATTTCCCCTCGAATTATTGGCGCTCTCACTTCGTTCGAGCGCCAGAAATATCTCTGATGAAATGGGTCACTTTCCACCCTTGGTTATCAATCTACTATTTAGTGTAGGTGGAGTGAATCTTTTCTAATAAATTAAAGTAGGAGACTCTTGGGATGTACTTCAATTTAACGAAAATCGTCCTGATTACAATACACTGGTATAGACCAGTAACGTTTAAATTTAGGAATAAGAAAGAATAACTGGCGATATCTTGAAAAACGTACGACTCGGTGCGGCAGGGAATGAAAAATTTCCGGTTTGTACATATTCCTAATCAGGAATTAAGATTTGGGATTCCGCAGTCTAGCACAGACGTTCGATTTCGATCGGAAACCAAAAAAACGTTTGCGCCTTGTTGAACATTGAGTACGAAAGGCTTGCATTCAGGACTTTCGAATCTGAATTCCTGTTAGGACATCTAAGCAGGTAATAGAATGCTTGCATCCACACTTAGCCTGAGCTACATCAGGTATCATGGTGACGTACCGTAATGAGGACATCGAGCGTAATTCCTATCCTGAAACGGTGTGAGAAAAATTGTGCCAGCAGCATTTCGTGGCCGTGCTTCATCGATCACAAATAAACGCGTCAGCCCGGGGTCCCGCAATGTATTTGCGTGATTTTTCTCCCACACTATCACATTAGTCTTACGAGTTGGCCTGCAAAGATCAGTTATGGGAACCGTTAATTAAATATCACACTTTTAATTATTAAGTATCTATCATCGTCATCACCGCCTTTATACCTCCCCCAGCAGGCCACATGCCTCTTCTTAGAATGAGAGGGCTTGGGCCATAATTCGCACGCGGACCAAGTGCGGATTGGAAACTTCACGCACTCCTTTGAATTTCTTTGCAGGTGTGTACAGAGTTCCTCTCAAGATGTTTTACTTCATCTTAAATAGATAAATTCCGAAAAATTAAGAAAATCAACACAATAGTGCTTAATGGTAAATTTTTCATATTATTTGTTTTTGGTCGCTTTGTACTCGTAGCAACAGTTTTAACCACAAGTCAGCTATTTTTCTCCAATAAGCCCCATTTTTCCCCCAGTAGACCACGAAGGGTCAACTTCAATGGGTCAGGACTTTTGGGAATACACCATTAAATTTGTTTTGTTGTTCGTGAAATGAGCTCGAATGAAACACAGACAAAAGATAGGACACGACTTTGTAGGGCATGAATTTTAAGGATTTACGGCTAGCATACAGAATGAAATATGGCTCTCACTAAGGGTTTGTTTATTAATGTGGGTAATATAATTTTATCCCGGCTTCCGCGGATGAGTCCGGCTTTTGCGTTGGCCTACAAAGTTATTCTAGGGCTGAAATTGAGTAACCAGCTCGTTCCATGTACGTACTTAATTTGTAGCGTTACCCAAGTTGGACTACAACTTATTTACTTTTGAACTTTGCTTAATTATTTAATTTTACAGATATAGGTAGAGTCATTGCACATAGTGCCATGGTTTTTATTATAATGTCTAATTTTGACAAAATCACGCGTCTTTGTGGATGGCACTAGGTATAACTAAGTAACGTTACAAAGAATAGAGAAATTTAAATCCCATCAAAACATAAATGTGAAATGAGCGCCAAGTTCAATATTATGATATATGCCTCGATTTTTGACTTTAACGACAAAAGAAAGTGAGATCTAAATGGTTGCCAAGCTCAATGGTCAGTCCTGAAATTCATTCAATATAAAATATTTTATAACAACTTAAAATTTAATTTATTCTTATAACTTAGGATAATACATTGAAGCCTAAGGTCTGACTTGGCTAGTTCTATACTCCAAAGTTTGAGCCGGACACACGCAGAAATTTTGTATATTTGGCAAAATGTATAAACAGCCATATCTACAACATCCAGTGTTAGCGGAACCCTGCTTTTAAGAAAAATTTACGCAGTGTGTGACAATGTCAGGGGTTTTGGTTTTTTAAATTTTATAAGTTGGTTAGGTTATTTTAAAGGGCTTATTACATTGATTAAATTCAGGATCCTAAATGATTTAGAATCCTTATTTAGGAAAGTTATTGCATTTAGTCAAGTACTTTTTAGGATCCTTACTTGACTAATAATAATAATAATAATAATAATTTTATTTTCAGACCAGGTCCATACAAATTACAAAATTAAAATACAATAAAATAAAAAACAGTAGAAACTTAAAACTACAACTAAACTAAAATAAAACTAGAGACTAAACGCGATTACACTTTCCTAAATTAGGACTCTAAGGGGCTGTTCCACCATCCATTGATTAGCGTTAACCGACGGTTAAATGTCATGCCGTCTCCGTCTATTCAAACATAACAAATAGATACGGCATCACACCTAACCGTTAACACTAATCAATGGATGGTGAAACAGCCCCTAAATCATATAGGATCCTAAATTTAGTCAAGTATACTTAACTTAAGCCCTTAAATTCGATACTAACCAGCGACTGAATTTTGTCTCATCTGGTGGTAAGTGCATATCTGTACCTGAGAAGCATTCTCAGGTACTTATTATGAGGACAAAGATGGAGCTCACTGGTTTATTGACAGTTTCACTCAAGCCTTGACTACTTAGCTCTTAATTGTACGGAAATTAGTCAGTTTAGCTGCGTAACTAACTAATTTTATTGGTTTCTTTGAATAATGTTTGATCGTCCATTCGCCATATGCCGTGACCGACGGGAAAGTTAATGCCGTAAAATAATTTACTTTCGTTAATTACCACGGCGCCCTTTCTTGTGATAGATTAGCAGTAAACTGGATTTACGAGCCGGCTAGTGGATTGGGACTAATGCAGTGCTAGTTCGCTCTATTAGTAATGTCTACGACATAAACTAATCCATGAAATTGCCAGTATCATCACATGCCACGCAGACTTTTCTAGTATACAGTGTGTTACTTTATAACTGCAAATCCCTTTAGGACGTTTCAGAATACCATAGTTGTAAGTACCTAAATTAAAAAATATCAAATTAGAATAAAATTTCAGTATCTACCATAAATTAATGCAATTTATCTTATCCGAAAATTCTCAAGCTATTTCACATCACATTAAATTAATGACCTTTGTATGTATGTAAACTCTTTAGAGCATTTTCAGATTTCGGTATCGGATGCCGATACCGATATCGGGGCAAGTAAAATGTATGAAATATGTACCTGTCTTTCAGATTATCCGATCCGATATCGGATCATATTTCATTTATTTTACTTGCCCCGATATCGTATCGGCGTCTGATACGGATATCGGATCGGATAATCTGAAAATGCTCTTATTGTACCTACAAAAGAAAATAATCAAAAATACAATTGACAAAAACCTTTGGTGGATAACTTTAAAAAATTATAAAGTCAACAACTTTGTATTCCAGTGTGTTTTTATTTTTTATTTTTGTATAATAAAGGGTTTACAACAGACCTAAAAAGAGGAGGAGGTTATAACTATGGGTTCCCTTTATCTTGCATAATATCGATTCTCCGAAATACACTTCGCATAACAGGTATCTCATAATTTTTTTTAGCCGAATAATGCTTTTGCAGAATAATAACTTTGCATAATTATCAGTTCGAATAATAGTGATTTCTCAGAATATTAAATAGCAGAACACTCTTATCGCCGAATATACTTCGGCAGAATATTAAATAGCGGAACATTAGTATCGCCGATTTTTATTTGGCATAATGGCATAGCAAAATACTAGTTTGGACTATTGTTTTTTCACGGAATTTTAAATAGCGCTGACTTTAACATGGCGTAATGACATAGTTAAAGGAACTAACCGCTACCATAAGAATGGGTTAAGGTTAAAGTAAGGCCAGCAAAGTAAACGTGCTGTAACAGCAGCAGGCAAAGCTACGGAACAGAGCAGCAGCTACATACTTCGTAGGTTGGGTTAGGTTAGAACTGCGAGCACAATGAGCTCAATCATACTGCTGCCCAAATAATAACCGTAATTTAATTGCAAGGAATGTTTAGTCAAATTGTTTAATAAACCTTCGAATAGTGACTGCTACCAAGGCCGTGGCTTATTTGCTCTTCTGTGCAGCATTATGTCTAGAGAACAATTCATGAAAAACATACCTCAATGAAACCGACTTCGATGTATGACGCTCGCTAAAGTCCGTAAAGCCGCAATAGTCCGCACCGCCACTTCACTAGCTAGTTTTTAGGCGTATAAAGTTTGTTATTATTTACACACAAAACTATTTACAATGTCTACAATCACAATTAATATTTATTTTACAAAACTGAGCACAACCGCAATAATATATATCCGCCGAGAGTTTTTTTGAAGTCTGGCTGACTGCCGCCTTTTTTTACGATCGAAGGCGCGCGGCAAAGGACTTGCGCCAATCAGCCACCGACAGCAAAGAGGATGCAAATCAAAAAATTGTTCGCCATCCAAAATACTTGCACACAAATTTTATTCTGATTTTTATTATCCTTATGCAAAGTAATATTATAAGGTATGTCTTTCTGCGTAGCAACTATTCGAACATATAAATATTATTCTCATCGATATTATGTGATGTTAATATTCTGCTTCACAAAATTATGAGAAATGATACTATGAGAAAAAATATATGCGAAAAGTAATTCGGTGATATGATGATTCTGCTAAAGGTTGTCATGAGAAACGAAATTATGAGATTCGATTTTATGCAACATACCTGGACCTTTAACTATATGTATGTATTCTTTATTAATTCTGTAATTGTTTCTTGTTCTTTATTATGTCACTACCTAGTGTACGCCTACCTACCTATTATATTATTCCCAGTTATCGTCGATTACCTATTTTTATGTCCTTAGTGAATTCTCGTATACCTTAGGTACGTAATGGCGCAAACGGTGTTTTTAAAGTAAAAGTTCTGAATTTAGTTACATATCAATCTTTCTAATATATAAAATTCTCGTGTCACAGTGTTTGTAACCAAACTTCTGCGGAACGGCTTGACCGTTTTTTTTTTGTATATTTGGCAGGTCTGAGAATAGGTCGTAAACACGTAAACCATTTTTAACCCCCGACGCCAAAAGAGGGGTTATAATTTGGCCGCTGTGTGTCTATGTGTCTGTCTGTGGCACCGAAGCTCTTGAACGGGTGGACCGATTTGAAAGCGGTTTTTTTATTTGAAATCATCAAGGAGTCGTGGGCAATAGCTAGTATTATATATTATTCCCGGTTCTAATGCTGTCATGGATAATAATCATACCTACGTTTAGAATTAATAAATATTTATTCAAATATGGATTCCTGTGAGCCAACCGTGCAATTCAGTTTTTGAGCAAACTAGACTTCGGTTCGCTGTTCGCTGTTACCTACACAATACCTTCCATTTTGCTTTGACTTAAGGGTGTTTGGAATGTTTATCGTCTGTTCTCGGCAGGATGGTGAACAAAGCGAGATGATTAGCATTCTCATACTATCCACAGCTCTACGGAGTAATTAGTTTTGCTAAAGCCACGACCGAATCGTCCAACATTGCGTTCAGACTGAAAACTTTACTGTTTTTTTATTACACTTATTTTTTTGTGCTATTGTGCAGCTAGTGGTGTTGCAGTGATTAATTTGTTTCTTTCGTTACGAATGATAGTAGTTAGGTCATTTGAAAAAACCAACCACTATCGATTTGGTTTTTACTCTCATTCGACATTATTTCTCTTAGCAATACCTTCGAGCTTCATGATGACAATAATGTGAATGCTTAATTATATTTAATCAAAAATAGCCGAGGTAGCGATAATTTAACCAAATTATGAGCAAATCCTAAACAAATATATAAAATGTGTATCTGCATCTGCCTCATGTTTCCAAATCCAATTTGTAGACATATCTGTTTCAGTCGGAGGCTGGCTCTAAGCTAAGAGTTATTAACGCCCGCTAGAGCCCGGTAAAATGAGATATATTTTTGATTCAAGCTTATGCTTTCAACCTAAAGTAATTCTGATTTACATTGGTGACCTCTAGCTTCAAACATGACAAAATGTCAGGTGCCATTTTTTTTTATACAATTTAAATGTAAGTTGCAATGTATGTAAATTGATGGCACATTGAAATATGTATTAAAGAGATGTCATTTGCAAACGTGAAATTATAAAGGCCCTCGTACGTCAGCAAAAATACCGCCATGTCCGACACGCTGATTTAACGACAAACTTTGATCATCAATTAATTATCTCAGCATCATCATCATGTCAGCCGAAATACGTCCACTGCTGGACATAGGCCTCCCCCAAGGCTCTCCACTCAGACCGGTTTTCCGCATCCAACGCGATCCCGCGATCTTAACCAGGTCGTTGCTCCATTTTGTGCCCCATCCACTGCCACTTCAGTTTCGAAATTCTTCGGGCTATGTCGGTTACCTTAGTTTTACTGCGGATATCATCATTTCTGATTCTATCCCGCATAGAAACCCGAGTATAGACCTCTCCATAGCCCTCTGAGTCACTTTGAGCTTTCTCGTGAGGCCCATCGTTAGTGCCCACGTCTCAGATCAGTTTGTCATCACTGGCAACACACACTGGTCAAAGACTTTTAACTTCAAACACTGCGGTAATTTGGACGAAAAGACACTTTGAAGCTTCCCGAACACTGCCCAGCCGTATCGGATTCGACGAGTGATCTCTTTCTCGAAGTTGGACCTACCTAACTGGACCGTTTGTCCCAGGTGTATACATAGTCGTCAACAATTTTGAGCGTAGAACCTCCGACTATTACGGGAACTGGCACAACATGGACATTAGACATGACTTTCGTCATAAATTATCTAAATTCAAGTTATTCGAAAATGTTACAATATAATCATTACTCTTCCTGTGGCTTTGCCGTACTCGAGTAAAAAGTAGCTTAGTTAAGCGTTAAGAATCAAACTATGCGTTTAAAGTCCCATGATCAGACAAGGTAAATTTTTCAAACGGACCTCACGTCGCGATACAAGCGCAAACTAGCCTGTCTATGTCACAGGAAAACTCATTAGATGCCGTTTAAATAGTTACCACTAATGCCGCCTAGCGGTATTTAATGCAGTCTCTTACCCCTTACTTCCTAATGCATGTGTCCTTACTTTCCGCTATCCTCTATACTGCTGCCATCTATCTAACATAGAAATAACGTAAACTTTCAAGCTTACCCATATATTTTTAGTTCAAGCACAAGCTTACAGATGGCGCCACGCTCTCAAAGAAGCCGGTTGTTGCGGTAACCTTACTTTATGATCAGTGCAAGTTAAGTCTGCAATACACAGATGGCGTTAACCGTCATAATAAGATTATATCCCACCAAAACATATAAATCTTTCTTCTTTATATATATAAAAGAAGAAACTGACTGACTGACTTATAGATCAACGCACAGCCCAAACCGCTGGGCCTAGAAACTTGAAATTTGGTACAGGGGTTCTTTTTATGATGTAAGTGAGCACTAAGAAAGGATTTTTAGAAATTCATCCCCTAAGGGGGTGAAATAGGGGGGTAAAGTTTGTATGGAAATTTTCTCATTTCTGGACTTAGAAGTATGAAAATAGGTGTTTGAGTTCTCGATTACAATTAAAAATTAGCTGTGTAAGTGAAATGGTTAAAATTCCCCCCTAAAAGGGTAAAATGGGGGGTAAAGTTTGTATGGAGATTTTCTCATTTCTAGCCTTAGAGGTATGAAAATAGGTGTATGAGTTTTCGATTACAATTAAAAATTAGCTGTGTAAGTGAAATGGTTAAAATTCCCCCTAAAAAGGTAAAATGGGGGGTAAAGTTTGTATGGAGATTTTCTCATTTCTAGCCTTAGAGGTATGAAAATAGGTATATAAGTTCTCGATTACAATGAAATATTATCTGTGTAGGTGAAATGGATAAAATTCCCCCTAAAGGGGTAAAATGGGGGGTAAAGATTGTATGGAAATTTTCTCATTTCTGGACTTAGAAGTATGAAAATGAAAATAGGTATACAAGTTCTTGATTAGAATTAAAAATTATCTGTGTAGGTGAAATGGATAAAATTACTTTTAAAGGGGTAAAATGGGGGGTAAAGATTGTGCAATCTCTGGTCTTCTCGATCTTTCTGTATGGCTCTGAATCGTGGTCTATTCGTGCGGCTGACCGGAAAAAGATCGAAGCGTTTGAGATGTGGTGTTGGAGGAGGATGCTACGCATACCGTGGACAGCAAAGAGAACCAACAAATCCATTCTCGACCAGCTGAATGTCAGAACCAGATTGTCCACGACCTGCTACCAACGAGTACTCGGCTATTTTGGCCATATCGCTCGAAGGGAGTTAAACAACCTCGAGAAACTGATAGTGCTAGGCAAAATAGAGGGGTAAAGGCCCAGAGGACGGTCACCAACCCGATGGTCGGATCAAATTAAGGCGATCACGGGGCTCACTTTGCATGCAGCGCTGATACAGGCCGAGGACAGAGTGGTGTGGAAGCAGTTCGTCAACGTCTCCGTAAAGGCTTTTCAAGACGGGGACGACCTTCAGGAATGAAGAACACGACAAAGAAGAAGAATAATTAAAACATATGCCCTGATAACTAAAGTACACGCGGACGAAGTCGCGGGCAAAAGCTAGTCTTCTATATATATAAAAGAAGAAACTTGAAATTTGGAATATATGTTTCTTAGTAGATGTAGACGCCCACTAAGAAAGGATTTTTCGAAATTCGCACGGGATAGGAAATAAATGGGATTTATATTTTCACTTCAAAATGGCCCTATTTCTGTAAATATAATTATTAGAAACTGCACATTTGGCATGCAAGTAGGTAATACTAACAGCTAAAAACAGTTTTCAGGGTTTTTCGAAATTCCCACGGGATAGTGAATAAATGGGATTTTTATTTTCACTTCTAATAAATGACCCTCTTTCCGTCACCATATATATTAGAGACTACATTTGGCATGCAAGTAGGTAATACTAACAGCTGAAAACAGTTTTCAGGGTTTTTCGAAATTCCCACGGGATAGTGAATAAATGTGATTTTTATTTTCACTTCCAATAAATGACCCTCTTTCCGTCACCATATTTATTAGAGACTTTACATTTGGCATGCAAGTTGGTAATACTAACAGCTAAAAAAATATTTCAGGTTTTGTCAAAATTCCCACGGGATAGGGAATAAATGGGATTTGTATTTTCGCTTAAAAGTGGCCCTATTTCTGTAAATATAATTATTAGAAACTGCACATTTGGCATGCAAGTAGGTAATACTAAGCTAAAAACAATTTTCAGGATTTTTCGAAATTCCCACGGGATATAACGAATAAAGAGGATTTTTTATACCAACTGAATCAGAAAACGCACAAGCTAAACTAATAAAACTAGGGGCTGGAGATTTGGCAAATTGATGTAAATCTGGTTACAATACAAAAATTTAGCAGTGACATCCTGCTCATCCTGGCCAGGATCGTCTCCGTAGAAGGGAACTCCTCAAAAGTTGATGGCACACACAAAAGACTACATGATTGTTAAATTTCAATAACAATGCATTTATATGAATACACCACCTAAGGCTGCATTCAGGGTCGTCTGCTGATGACGGAACTCCTCAAGGATGATAGCACAGATACGAAATTTTACAATATATAAGTGAATTCAATTTCGGGCCAGATTTTCAAAATTAATTCAATAATAGAAAGCTACAATGTGTCTCTCATCGACAATTAAGAATATTCAAATAGATCATAACAGTTATTCATGTCCTGCGGAAACTTTACAATTTCTAGGGATATAATCCTACATCGTGTATAAAGTCGCGGGCAAAAGAAATGCGTAGTACTTTCACGTTTTCTAAAATTCCACCCCCGAATCAGAGAAACAGGGTTTCAAAGTTGGTTATGATTAATTACGTATATAGGTTGATTTTTGAATTCTAAAAGTTGCACCCTTTGTCTAAAACAACGTCTGTCTGTATTTATATTTCCATGCAATCCTCCGAAAAAAAAAATATGGTAGAAAGTAAATGTATGTTACCCCAAATTTAACGCGAGCGAAGCCGCGGGCAAAAGCTAGTAATCCATATTAATATTATAATGCGAAAGTGTGCGTGCTTGTATGTTTTTCCGTCTTTCACGTCGAAACAGAGCGACGGATCGACATGATTTTTGGCATAGAGATAGTTTATGGGCCAGAGAGTGACAGGCTACTTTTTTCCCGAAAAAATGCACAGTTCCCGAGGGAACAGCGCGCGATAACCGAATTCCACGCGGGCTAAGCCGCGGGCAAAAGCTAGTTATAATAAATAATACACATTACGTACTACTACAAATATTGCACTAAATACGTACCTTAATAATAAACTATACGTAAATAATACACTACCTATACCTTCGCAATTTTAGTCATGTAGGTAGGTAGGATTAAAAAAAAATACAATGCGCATCAGTTATTCCTATAATATTTCAAAATTGTTGGAAGATCAATTTAAAGTTCCCGAGCCTGGTTCACGCTGACCCGCCCATAAACACCGCAAATCTTCTCAAGGACGGCCATTTAAAACAAACTGGCTATTTTAAGAAACAGTGGCATACTTTTAAAATATACCCCTATTATGTCTTTACCCTAATTACGGTCACAGTTTACTCTAGAACTGTAATAATTTGCTCGCACAAAACATACCGCTAGCTCCTTTGGCGAGCATCAGGAGTCGATATTTGAAAGATGCGTTTCTGACCGGACAAAGGCTTTAAACGACCAGTTATTACACCGCGGTCGCATACGAGTTAATCATAGTTTACAGTTATTAGGATAATTTATAGCCGTTTAATATCGGCCGAATCGTAAGGATTTGATTATCGATGTAATATTTTTTTGTCTGAGACGCTACGGATCGCGTGTCGCGTGCTTCTGACATCTTTTTTTCGGTTTCTGTTTTCGGGGTTCAACAAAAAATACAAGTTTGTTAAAAGGCACCCAACTACTGGCCAGTGACTACCGGAATATAATTTCTGATAATTTAATAAATTATACAGGCTATCAGTTTAAAAATGAATAGCTGCGGGCATGTTTTGGAAGTGTTTCTATTGTTATCAAGACAATAATAATTTGTGTGGAACCGTTTTTCTAAATCATCTCTATAAAAATTAATGTAATGTTTGTTGTGAATTATTGTTAAGATACATTGATATGTATTGTATAATTTTGAGTAAATAATGATAATAATGAGTAAAAAATACCTATTCTCAAAAGTTAATTAACAAAATTTACCTTTTCCGAACTTTTCAGTTCCAGCTAAGGCTTAGATCAGGTTGTGATTTTTGGGTACAAAGGCTGATGATTGAAGGTTTGGCTTCAGAATGCCTATGTAAGTCAATACCGGAACTTTACTTGAGTCGGAAACTTTTGTGTATAGCAGCTGGGCTGAGGCTGGGCGTTGAGATGTATTCCTTGTGGTACTATTGTGTTGACCAAACGGGCCACCATGGACTTTACCGTCAAAGGAGCGAATGCCGCTTTTCCCGTCATGCTGCGCTCAATGACATTGTTATAATCCGTTGATCTCTTGCCATCGTGAACGTGCCGGCAATTTTAAAGCGCAACGGCATTACACGAGACGATAGCACGACGCTGAATGATATGTTTGTGATGCCCTGGAGAATTTGCCGGGCGTCCCAAAGGACGCAACCTGTGTCGACTCTAGCTCCGTCATACTTTGATTGAACCACAAGAAAAGCGCAGCGGTGGGAAATTAGTAAAACACCAGGGTTTCGGTTGGACACAATTTTATATGTAGGTACCTGTCGTCGACAGACTGTCGACTTTCAGACCCATGGGTCCATGCGGACCTGGCGCACATTGACTTGTAAGAGATTTACAAAAGCGACTGGTTGTCACAACTGGAGACCAAAAGGTAGGCAGCTATCTCTCTCAAAGGATTATAGCTATTCAACGAGGAAACGCTGCCAGCCACGAGGCACAATGCTACGGGAGCCATTCCTAAGATCTAATTTAATTTTAACAACTAGTTACACCCCACACTTCAGTCTACTCGTGACCACGGCCACTGCAATGTTGCCGAAACGTCGAGGTAAATATTGTTCGTGTGTGTTAGCCTGATAAGTCCTGTTGGTGGTATTTTGACTAACTAGTTTTTATTTTAGTTATTTGAATTCTTCTTTGTTATTTATACTCAATTGAATGTAATTCTTTAAGATATATTTTGATTTCCCCTAACAATCGTCGAATTTGATATGGAGCATGCTTGAGTATTAGAAACGTGCCGTGGGTAGTTAGCCTTTTAAAGTTTAGTCCATCTAAATGTACCTCTATAATGACTTACTGTCAAGACATTAATTGAATACTGAAAAAAGTGGTGGCTTCATTACATCCGGGAGAAGCAAAAAGCAATGACTGCTGATACAGGATGTTTGGCTGTCTGGTGTAGGGGTTTTAAGGGATGATAGGTAAGTTCATTCTGAACATTACTGACCACTTTATTATTGTGAAAAGTTAATTTTTAGGGTTCCGTACCCAAAGGGTGCCAACGGGACCCTATTACTGAGACTCCGCTGTCTGTCTGTCTGTTTGTCTGTCTATCTGTCCGTCTGTCACAGGGCTCTATCTCTTAAGCCGTAAAAGTTAGACACTTGAAATTTTCTACACACTAAAAATAAAGTAAAGTTACAAATTAAAGGGGGTCGTCATGCAAGAAACGTGTTTTTTTCAGCGCTATGTGGTTGCTAGACGTTCGGTCGCCTTAGCAACGGCTAGCTATTTCGGTTGAATATTTAAGTTTGCGATTTTAATGATGATTTATAAAAGCTTCGACAATATAATGTAGTGACTGTCTGATTGTGTGGTTTATTTGTTTTTGTGCAAAATTAATAAAGCAATTTATGAACCACAAAACTCAATGAAGCCAACTTTGATAAAGCGCTCGCCAAATCCACACCGTATAATCACTATGTTTACCTATTGTTTTTTACACTAAAAAAATCATACTAAGTATTTAACACTATTTACAAGGTTTATTTACAAGGGTTAATACAGTTTAAAAATTATTCACACTAGTCGAGCTTCTTATTATTTAATTACACAACATACGAAGTCCACTAAATTTCCCTCTAATGAACCAAACAAACAGCAATTTTTTTTTCTGCTGCTGCGCATGGCAAGAGTCTGAAGCGCTATTCAGCCTCCGAGAGGGCGACAGCCAAAGAGGATGAGAATTAAAAAATGTTTTTTATTCAAAATACTTGCACCTAGTGCTTACATTTTGGTGATATGTTTTTATTAACTTGTAATGTAATGTAACTAGTTATGTTTGTTCTGGTGGAATTAATATTTTAACTTAAATTTGAAGTGGATATCTTCAACCGATTGAGCTGAAATTTTGCATGCATGTATAAATCCGATGACAATGCAATATTATTATGACGTAGAGCTGATCTGATGATGAAGTTAGATGTTGGAAACGACACGACTGCATCGATTTTGGTCTCATTTGATTCGTCTTGACGACTACCTACTTTGGTAACCAGGGGCAAAAACTACCGCCAGCAAAAAAGCCTGTATTAGATTTTTTTTACAAAAAACTATTACTGAACTACCTATTTGTTTTTAACGAAGGTGCGGAACCCTTCATGCGCGAGTCGCTCGCACTCGCACTTGACCGATTTGTATTTACCTTACTTTCAAACATATTTGGGACCTAAAATTTGAAACACCCATGTATGCAATGCAATGTATTATAACTATGCAAGATTATGGAATTCTCGGCCTGATGCTGCAGCCAGGATATCCAGAACACTAGTAGGTACACTCTTGATAAAACCATAGCAGATATATCGTGTTTGATTCCTTTTGATCAGTATTTGATTCTACATACAATGCAATGGTGGCAACACGATGAGCTGCAGGGCTACTACGAAACTCGAAATTCGTATCGTACCATCCCTCTCGCTCTAGTATTAAATAGTATAAGTGTCATAGGGACCGCACTACACGAATTTCGAGTTTCGAGTTTCGTAGTAGCCATGTTGATGCTGCAGCCAGGATATCCAACACACTAGTACACTTTAAAAAAATAATGTAACAAAGTTTAAAAAAAAATGAAATGAAGAACTTAAATTGAAAATTTAAAAAAAAAAAAACCGACAAAAAAACGCCGCCAAAAAAGACAACTAAAAAGTAAAAAATAATTATGCACTACGCACTTGTTAAGCTGTTGCCCGCGACTTCATCTGAGAAGAATTCGTTTATCCCGCGGGGACTATGCTGATTTCCCGCAAAATTAGCCCAAGTTAATTTAGCATAAGTACCTAGTAATATGTTTTTTATCTAAGCGTCGTCAGTGTCGGGAGAGCGCTAAGGTTAATACTTTAAAAAATTCAACATATATGTACATACTTTAGTTTTCTGTTAACCTTAGCGGTCCCCCGACGCCCGACACCGATGAGTACGCTTAGATAAAAAAAAGTCATTAAGTGCCGTCATTTCTTTATCAATCTTTGACTCCATATCCACATTCACTTAACAAAATTCGCCTGTGGAAGAGGATACCTTTGGGTAATGGTCACGGCGGGGCTGCGGCGGGAAATTGCGCAACGGCGTGCGCCTCGGCCGCACCGCGAAACCTGACGCTCGCTGCGCTTGCGCTTGCAAACATGACGCCGATGGGCTTTTGCCAACACTGTGCTTTCGAAGACTTGTCACATTGATCTGAGTTTAAATGGAGTTTAAACATTATGATAATACTAAAATAGACGCGTCAGTTAAATGGATGATATAAAATGACACAGTTTTTTTAGGTAATAAGTACTTACCTACTTTCACCAAAAAATATTTCACGTCTCTCAACGTCCACGTCAATATCTGAAAATTTTAACGCCATTTATGTATTTAAAACGTGTTCTAAAATTAATCTGAAATATTTCAGCAGTTAGTAGATTTCATTTGACTGAACACCCTTGTTAAGGTTTTACATAGGATTGTTTTTGTTTGCTTCAAAATGTAGTCACGTCGTATGGATACATTCGACAAACGGAATAAAGAGAATCTGAAAAACATAATATTATTCAGGTCAACCTACCCAACTACTTATCGTAGCTAAGAAATTCCAGATTAATTTAAAATCAACTTGTACGAGTATACCTAACTTGACTTGACTCAGATCAGCTTAAGCCAAACAAAAGTTCTCACAGCATGAAACTCGTAAGAAAACTCGTGTCTTATTTGAAATAATAACATTTTCTAGATTTCCTTTTTTGAACTTTCCGATAATTTCTAATGCGCCTGCGACAGTTTTAATATAGATCACGTTACGGGCGCCTGCGACCAGTAGCCGTCGCGTCAACATTTTTTGTCTCCTCTGACAGATCGAATTAAAATAAACGCTACGTCAAAACGTCCTTCCTGTATTCGGTTACGTGACTGTGTGCAGTGGGAACACCATAGGTGGGACGACCGTATCTATGCTACTTTATTCTTTTTGATTAGATATAATAATTTTGATAACCAGAGAAAGATCAAATGGGTTATTATGATTTGATTGGTATTCCTTTGTATGATGTTTGTTGTGCTTATATTGTTAGTTTGAAAAACGTTAAACTAGTGTTTTTTATATAATTAGTTACTACTACTAATCTAAAAAATATTTTTTTATTATTTGTTAAGCTTTATAAATGAGTTTTTTTTACCTATTACTATTTGAAGTTGCATTGTGTCATATTAAATATTATATTTTCAATCATATCATATACAAACCTAAGCAACTAACGTAGATAGGTATACAACCCAATCTGAGAGTAAGGCAAAATATTAGTCGTAATATAACACGTTTTTCAAAAACCTCTTTTCGCTAAACACAGTGGTTAAAACAAACGAATGAAGCGAAGCGTGGAAGCTACTGAATTCAACGGGAAAAGGTTTGTCTTTTTTTCTGGCAGACCGTTACAAATTGCCAGATGGTCTATTTTTTTGTTTCAACACATCCACAATGATTACAGTTGACACGTTTGAAGCAAGCACGCTTCAGTGCAAATTCGGAATTTGGTTGGAATTTTGACTAAACGCTAAAACGTTTTAAATATCGGTAAAGGTAAACTTTGGTGACTTTTTGTGAGTACTTTGCCCGTAGAAAGAAAGTTTGTACCTATATAACACAAATTAAAAAAAAAACGTACTCGATCAGGAAATACTAATCTAGTGAACATTCATACGGCACTTACCGGTAGGCAAGTTTCTGGGTAGATCGAGAAAGTAAAGCGTCTTATAAGACAATCTTTTTAAAATATCTGTCTGAAGAGAGATCTCTTTATTGTGGCGCCCCCACATTAAGTAAACGTCTGCGTTATTTAACGATGATCGATCTTTTATATTTCCGCAAGGAAAAATTCCGTCGTGTATTTCGCACAACGTTTCTTGTATTTACTGTAGTAGACGGTATGTAGAAATGAGCCTTACCTATTCTCTCGACGCCTGCAGGGCTACTACGAAATGCGAAACTCGAAGTTCGTGTCGTGCGGTCCCTCTGACACTTATACTCTTTAATACGAGAGCGAGAGGGACTCGAGTTTCGAGTTTCGTAGTAGCCCTGCTGACGCGACAAGTCGCAGTCAGTAGAAAGTAAAGCCCAGTAGCAGCACATTAAATAATAACATCGACTAGTGAGGCAAGCTTGCGGCTTTTCTCGCGGTCGCCGCCTTGTCACGCAGGTATCTGTATCTCACTGCCACTGTTTCATATTTACACCTATTAATTCTGTTGTATGCAAGTATATAAAAATGATCTGTGTTCCATAATCTACATTTGAGCTAACGTAAAATTCATCGAGTAACTTGAAAAATGCGATCATTTAGAGAACTGGACGAAAAGAATTGTGAAATTAAGGGGCTGTTTCACCATCCATTGATTAGTGTTAACTGGCGGTTAGGTGTGATGCCGTCTCTATTTGTTTTGTTCGAATAGACGTAAACGGCATCACATTTAACCGTCGGTTAACGCTAATCAATGGATGGTGAAACAGCCCCTTATACTCCTAATAGTTAACCCGATAGTGTTTTTTTTGTAAGAATCATCAATATATAAAAAAGAAAAAAAGCATTAATTGTTAAGAAACATTTTGGCCACTGAGTAAATAATCCATTTTTTTACTTACGTTATGATTCAGCTTATTTCTTTACGTTCAAAGTAAAAAAAGTCAAAATATCTGTATTCAATTTAAGCACTTATGAATGTCAAAAAAAAAACTACCACCGGTTCGGAAAAACCTCTGTTGAGAAGAATCCGGCAAGAAACTCAACGAGGTATATTATTTTAAACAGATTTACAATATTATTAAATGATATCACAAGTATTTAACACAACTTTATTTTTAACACAGTATTTCGCGATTTGAAGGGATCGCTAATGCGGATCGGAATTATTTCCAAATATCCCTGTCCATGATATAATCATTAACTTTATAATACGCCTTAGATATTAATGTCTTCTTGACAATAGATCTAAATTTTGTAACTGTTTCATTTATAATATTTTTTGGAATTTTATTATAAAAAAATATTAGTAGGTATGCAATTTCTTACATTCCTTGGCGCCACGTTCCCGAGTTCACAAGCGCATGAACTCTCAGTTCGGAGTAAAAATACACGTCAGCGTTGAAAATAGTAAAACAAAAGCAAATTCATCTTAATCGTACCGAATACTTGAGCGGAGGCAGAGCGATATCCACATTATCGAGTTACCTAGGCTACTGGGCATCTCGCTTGAATTTGTTGAAACGCTATAACCCGCTCACGTCTTTTATAAAATTTACTTTTATTTGTAGCAACCGAAGGTTTACTGTTAGATGAGAGTATGCATGGTCATATGGCAAAGAGTGGACATAAAATAATAGTAGTCGCTTCGTTGATTTTATGGAAACATGATATCGTGTTGGCCTCTCACAAAAAGAATAAAGCTAAACCCGACCGAAATTGTTTTAATCGTTGGAAGCCGCACGGTATACAGGTATGACGTACATATATAAAGTGTGGGTACGATGGGTCTTACTTGATTACCGGTTAATTATCCGCTAATGGGCTTATATCCACCATCCCTTACAACTAGTATACATTGAAGAGATTACATAATGGTGTTCCATGCACACAACACTTTCCTATTGGCTAATCTACCCTTAAAACACTTCCGTGATAGATGGAATAACCGAGTGACAGGCAACGCACAGGTTAAACCACTGAAGCTAGGGATTTGGAACTTGCCTAACATAGATAACTTGAGCAAGGGATTTTGCGGATTTCTGATAAGATGAGATATAAATATTTGCCCATTGCATGTTGCAAGCATAAGCTATCGATGTATCAATAAATAATTTTGGTATCGGCTTGTTTTGTTACGGTCCTAAAGAAAGTTTTTTTATTGAATTCGGATTAGCAACAAGTGATAGACCTCCAACAAGAAAGTGAACAGAAAGTTTTTCCACGCGTATATCTTAACGTTCAACGACATTTAGAAATAGACTAGATAACCGTGTCTATAATTGCTATGAGATTTAATTCGGGTCACAATCACCGAAGCAAAGACGTTGATGTGATTGGAAAGGACACCGTACGATTTGTTTGAACTAACTTGCGCATGAAATATCGGTCGGAGTCAGCTACCGGTGGTTCGCTGGCTACCTACCGCGTTCACCAAAAAACTCATAGCTCTGTCTTGAGGCATTCGAATTCCTCCGAGTCAAATACGTGGACGTAATCACACGTTACAATTTATTCAACGCGGCGATGATTCGAAACAACAGAGTTGAAATTATTTAAACGTCCATAGACCAGTATTGCCTACATGTTTGGATGGATAGATATAGAGCTTTGTTTGTCTAGTTTCAATTTTAAATATAATATTTCCAAAAACCATTCTTTGATGTTTACTTGGATTTTTTGACAATCATTATCTTAATAGCAGAATAAGGTGATTTTGGTCACCTTTGACTTGGTCACATTTGGCCTTTGGCTTGCAAAACTTGATCGTATTAAAAATAATTACGTCATTTTTATGATTAAGATTCTAAGGAAATTTAAAGACTTTATTGTTTAAAATTTAGACACAAAAATAATAAAACAACCATCAATTTATACCAATCAATTTATATGTCTATTTCTTAAGAACTCGTGTCTATACGACGCTACGGTATCTACTGATCACCCAATAGTCATTACAGTTATTTGGCTACTAACGTAATAGCCTATTTAAGTGATTTTATTAATTTGAGTTCGGTTCTTCCCGAGATTAACTAAGAGTTAGGTACAGCCTCGGGCGACTTTGTCGGCTACCTAGGCTTCCGTGAAGGGAGGCTCGCGTGTTCCACGGACGGTATAGTATTCACGAATAATTTTAATGAGATAGGAAAATTGTTGGAACGCATTGGATAATCTTGAACAAAAATATTATTCTTGAAAGCCATAGATACTTCTGCCAGATAATAGACAAAAGTGATTGAGAATAGATTAGTCAAATTAGAAACTACTTTTTGGCAAAAATTCAAGTTACTGTTGAAATAGGAAGAATTGAGGAAGCAGTTAATTTACTGGAGGTTCTAAATTAAGTCTGTTAACTGTGGTAACTTTCATTTCCATTTCGTAGCATGTGACAATCTCCCCCAGGATGCGCGACAGGTGACGGCGGAACAAAGCCTTAATAGATTGCTTAAGTTGACATTAAAAACCCCGAAAAGGGTTTTTCGTTTTAGCAAACTAACCACAATGAAACCGCATGCATTTTAATCGGGTGTCGCGTGGCGTTTAACTTTTACCAAAATTACGCGTGCCATTGAAGGTATATCAGACCACAGATGTTACGAACGCTCAAGTTATACTATGTTGTTATAAATCGTACCTAATTAAGAGGTTGGCTACGCGCGTCTTAATTTATTAAAAAAATTGTATTATCGTGTTTAAGAGCATCAATAAAACGTGTGGTGTGGAACTCGTGCAGGGTCTTATCGACTAGAGCTGCAGCAAAATGGTCGTATATCAAGCACCCAATTTATATCAGCAATAAACTCGTCACCTCTTCACCCCATAATGAGGCTTCATTATCATCCTTTGTTAAATTTTACAACGCAATAGTCTAACAAATTACATGTTTTGGTCACATTTCCACCTTATGGGTGTAATAAAACTCATTTACATCAACTAAATTAGATTGGTATTTACTGATATCTTTACTTTACTACATAGTAAATTTGCATTTGAAAGTTTAATTTAAGTGCAAGTTTTTCCTGATCGTCATTTTTACTGAAACAAGGAACCATTGAGTACATCAAAACAAAACTAGTTATTGTTTCTAATTCAACTTTATAAATTTAAATTAAAGAAATAAAGATAAAAATCTTAACAAACCAATTTAAAGGCTACTTACAATTACTTATCATAATGTCCAAATCCCGGAAAAAATCCACGCAACGATTTATCTCTTCTAATTTGTATGTATTACCCGTTCTGCATGAATCGATCGTTTAAATCGCGTAACATTGCCATAAAAAGGGTTCGATAATTTGAGTGTTTGTTTACACTAATATTCGGAGTAAGGGTTGCGCGAACGCACCTGCGCGATGTTATCCGGCGCGAGAGCCGCTGTAAAGCGCTGTTTATATTTTGATCGATCGACGCTAAGCGGAACCATCGGAAATTTATACGTTGGGAGTACTTATTATGGGAATAAGGTGACCACGAGCCGTGGCGAGAGGCGTCGGCGCCCGGAAAAGTAAGGCAGGATGTGTTTTATTATATTCGATGCGAGTAAGTGGCAATTTAAATGGTATTACTTAAAGAAATACCCCCTCTTAAGTTAAGGGTTATTGCTTTGTGCGTAAGTCAAAAATATACACTAAAAAACAAATATCTACACACACATTTACTGAACAACACAAATTAGTAGGAAGATACAGTCAATGGCATAAATATTCAATGTCTGTACGCTGTGTAGAGGTGCAGGCTGAAAATCACCGCGGTGAAGCATAGTCCTCACCGCACATGCTGAGCCTGAACCTTTTGCCTCATAGCTGAGCATGTACTGTCAAGTGCAAAGGTATCGATGCGGCCAAGTTACAAAAATATATATGTATACCTACACGACCCTAATGGTAAGTGCATAAAGTCGTGTATACATATTTTTGTAACTTTGGCCGTGTCGATATCTTTGCACTTGACTGTACCTTCTCACTAATATGTGTTTTTTTAATTGGCAATAAATGTTTTTTCTTTCTTTCTTAATACCTACCTAGTGAAACTTTAGTTCTAATCGTGTTTTCCTCTCAAATCCGGCTGTAAAGCTCGAGCTGTGTTGGTCGGCGATGCATCAATTGGTCGCCACGAGGGGTCGCTGGGTGTCAGCTGCTCGGACAGCGCGTGACAGACGACTGAAGAGCTGCTGGGAAGGCTTATCGATGTTTAATTATTGTTTAGGTAATTGATTTTTCACTTCTCATGCTCATGTTACTTTAGTCTCTGCATATCGGGACTACTGGTAAAATACTGGTATAATTTAGTGTAAGTAAGTTTTGCATGCCATGTTGTGGCGGAACATACATACATGTAACTTTTCTACTGACATGTCGTTTGTACCAACTTTGTGTAGGTTTTAGCAAAAAAAATGATTTGATTTGAAAGCTCCTCATTAATCTCTAGGGATTAAAGTATTTTTTTTAAATTTACGTTGGAAACCCCTAAACAGCCAATCACAATGTTTGTGAATGGAGGTTTCTTAGGGCGTGGAAATAGCCTCAAAATGATAACTGTGCAAAAATATAACAAAAATGATTTAATTCGTGAAACATAATTAAAATTAAGGATTAGTTCATTTTTTTTCCAACTATGCTTTAATTTCATCATAACCGCACTAAATACTCAGCACAAAGCGGGACTCTTCTGCGCTAGACCAGAAAAAATGTATGAAAATCCTTTACAGCATTGTTTTATATATTTTTTAAATTGCACCACCAAAGACGTAACACGAGTATTTTTGCTATAAAATTAGCCTGCATAGTGTAAAAAAATCTAGAGTTAGGTTGGTCAACCTTACGGTCTTATGTAATTTGACAGATTGCTTACAAAAAAATGTTGCTACCAAACCTATTAAAAATAGTACCTTAGTAGCCGTATATAAAAAAAAATGTTTGTTTGTTTGGCCAACCTGGCGCCCATCCAAAATTTGACAGATAGCGGGTAAAAATATCTGCTACTAACTCTGCCAAAAAAAAATCAGAAATCAGAAATATTTTATTTGTATGAATACGGTTACACGGTCTTAAAATACAAAATATTGGTACATACATGCGTATTCACGTTCGTGTACAAATTTTAAATGTCAAATTATATTACTTAGTATAATGTCAAATTTTATAATTATTAGGTATAATATTGATGTGGAGAGCCTTGGGGGAGGCCTATGTCCAGCAGTGGTCGTCTTTCGGCTGACATGATGATGATGATGATGAGGTATAATATTACGATGTCAAACCACAATTATATTTACATTAAGTATATTTTCTTGAATAGGTACTATAGTCATAATTTTCTTGGAGCCATTTTGTCAATTTAATTTTGAATAATATCTTATTTTCTAGCTTAAGGTCCACAGGCAAATGTTTTACAGGATAATACACAATTGTAACAGTTTTTCTTGCAGATGGCAGATCGGCAGGGAGGTGCAGTATAGTGGTGTAAGAAATAAAAAAATAAAAAAATTGGCGGGAACCTTGCGAATTTTCCGTGGACATTTTTTGAGAGTGCGAATGGTAACTTACTCACAAAAATAGAATCATCGAGTGCTAGTGACATTTCTTTCCTATTAATTATTTGGCATGAGTTTTTTTTTCGTCAACTATTCCTGTAATAGTTGAAAGAAAAGCAGATTATGCACATCGCATTAAGTAATTTATATTGCCCTCGTGTCTTTTAAAGCCCTCGCTCACCCTCGAATAAATAAATGACTTTCTGCTTGATGCAACAATCTAGTATTGTTATGCACATAATCCAATCAGTTTTAAAATAGTTTTCAATTTCGAAACTGTTGCCTAAATATGCAAGCATTTATAGCGTCACTTCAAAAACATTAAAAAAAAAGAAAAAATCGCGTGACAATTTTTTTTGCTATTTGAATTTTGAACAGATGCCCATTAATCGAGCGTACGTTTTTAAAAAGTAATATAGTAATATTGAACAGAACGTTGTTTTTTTTCCTCGCATTCAAAGTGAAAAGTAGAGCGCTTAACGCGAGACTAAACAACCATAATGACACTTGAACTATAGCCACCCTCGTTCACATCTCGTGTCATTATGGCTTGTTTTAGTCCCTTGTTTACCAATGTACTATTAATTACTCTTCATTAATTAGTAGACATACATATTTGCTACGGATTAGCTTTAATGAGCTACCGATAATTCAACGCATCAACCAGTGTCACGATTTCGGGTAGACTGGAGAATTTATGAGTACCTAGCTGTCACTTGTGTAGACCAAGCTATGTCTACTCTCATTCTTGCGTGTTAGTTGCATGCTACTGAGTGTGCTAGTGAGTGGATGTATCTGTTTCGATCGAGTGATAAGTGATCACTCGATCGAAACAGATACATCCACTTGCAAAATCTTTAGTTTAATATGCTTAATTATAGCTTTAGTTTATTGTAAGATCCTTTTGGGTTTTCCTCTTGATTAACAGTGTTATGTTCGAGATAATATTGTTTTTTTATGATTTTTTTTAATTTAGGCTAACATAATTTTCATACTATAGTTGATATCAAAATTCAGTGTTTAAAGCGTGACCGAGAGATGGCTGAAATATTACAAATCATTTTCAAAACATTTTGTACAGGTACCTACCTAATATATTTAGCCACTACATAACTACAAATTTGACATGCTCGTTGCATGTGTTTTGTATGGTCGAACCACGATGGTCGATGCGCGGTAGCAGCGCCCATCACTATACCTGACGTCAGTGAGTGACGAGCGCTGCGCAGGACCCGCTGGCTGCTTCGGGGAAGGCTGTGCCACGTCGCATTCCTGCGCACCCCGCGCATGCGCGAAACGCCGCCGACACCGCTCGATCGTAGATAATGCCCACTTATGACATGAACCATGCTTTTATTCCAACAAATTGATTTCGAAGAGAGATCGGATCTTTGATAGCCAGCCGTTCAAGAAACAAATAAGGTAATGCTATCGTTTAGAAATTGACATGTATGTTACTGATGTAACTCTGGAGCATGGTGATCGATTAGAGTATTGTGCTCTTTAAGATAACCATCACGAATACACGTATTTAATGTGTCGGTTGGTAAGAGCCTAGTCTTCACATTTCGCCTATAGCGATCATAGACGAAATAAAAAGATGTGTGGTTAAATAATGATTCGTAAAAGCAGCAGACGATTACTGCGCTAGCCGAACGTGATCAAGATAACCGATTATTAATCGCCGCTAATTACTGCTGGTGTTAGTTCGACCTTAATCTGGACACCATTTACCTACGACAGACAACAAAAAATCCCAACAAAAAGCGTGAAGAAAGGTAGATTCGGTGCCCAGTTCCGCTGGTCGCATTCACCTGTTCATTGTTTGGCTGGCGGCTGCCATAAACAAAAGGGTTCAAATATCACAGTTTTTGGAGATAATGGCCGTCAATGCAATAAATTTAACAGATAATAACCGCACTTAGATTATCGGCTTAATTCGTGGGTTCGGTCGGATGTGTGATTTATTTACATTTCTTGTAAAGCCAAAATATAGTTTATCAGTAAGCATGGCTGGAATTAAAAGATTGCTGTGGTACATTTATGTAAATAGATTCAAAGAACTTAATATAGTATTTTTTCCGTAAAAAGCAGCCTTTAAACGCATTGACGAGTGGGTTTTAATATAATTTAAGTAACTTGTTGCGGACGGATGTGGCCGTCGGAGCTACGAGTCCCGGCGATAAATCCGCGGTTCGCCGCCGGCGCGGGCGCAGGTTCGGGACCCATCAATCATGCAGCGACGTCGCTGGAGGTTCCGCGCCAAAGATCAGACAATCCAAAAGGAAAGGACTTAGGTAGGTACTGTGAGTACGTTTTGTAGATATTGCTTCCAACGTATCCTTAATGATAGCTGATTTTCTTTAATTACTCATTTCATGTTCAACTACATAGTCCACTTCACTCTTCCATTGAATTGTTTGTACCTTTTGGTCCGACAACTAAAAATAAATTTCAGAATTTACCAAAAATTACTGTCTTCGTTTATGTTGCAGAAACTCATGCAGCAAATTTCATGTATATGAAGTAAGTAGTACCTACATCTCGATCCTGCGGAAATATCGGAAATGTAATTAGAAATTACTCCCTAGATACTCATAGAAAATTATTATACATGGAAATGGTATGATTCTGTGTACTTACATCACCATGTCATTAAAATATCTAAAATTAGGTATTCAAAACTGTTTTATATGTGAAAAATAATTCTCTTACATTTTAAAGATAGTCTACAGACCCACCTACTCTTTGGCTAATAGTCTAACGACCCCTTATTAAAAGAAGAGCTGCCACGGAGGATGTTGGACATAATACGTGATACATGATAACTAGAGGCGAAGTCATATTAAATCAGGTTGCCTGCGCGCACACTTTATTCACTTACGCGGTAAAATTGGCGTAATGGTGGTATTAAGGTTTATAAATATAATTCAATTGTCGTGGTTATGGCAATGACGGACGGCCAGAAACAGGTATGAAAATGAGATGATCGCGATTTATTTGGTCTTATGGACCGCTAGGCACTTTCAGGTAAATATTGTAATTGACAAGGTTGTAGATGTTGTACAAAGCTTTGAAAGGAAATTTTAAATTTATAATTTAATGAAGTTGTGAAACAGCATCGCTTAAATGAAATAAAATAACTTTTTGTAATGAAAATGGTCTGATATTTTCACAGTAAATATGTTTTTTTTAAGTAGCATTAACTACATTCTTACACGATATACGTACAATTAAAATAATTTTGTATTTTTTTTAATTTACCCCGAAAAGTGCACCCCATGTTTAATATTTATTTATTTAAGTTCCAAGTCCATATTTGGGCCACAGACTTATATAATTATGTCTAGGTACCAATTTACAATTCAATTGGTTCAGTAGTTGCGCAGCAAATTGGCTGTGACCGACAGACAGACAGACACGCGAGGCTTAAAAATATTACAATATGAATTATTAAAAGATAAATAGGCAAGATGGGGAAAAGTGAAACAGTACCGCGCAAGCCTTATGATCACACTTGAAGTACTGTCATGTCATAAAGATCTAATCTATAATTTTTGAATACTGTTTCACTTTATCCCGGCACCAAGGTTTTATTTAAACCCCACATTTCCTATTAGTAATTAATATTTTTAATCCTAATAATGTGTTTAATGAAGAAAAGTAACCTTGTGTAGATTCAAGCTAGTAGTGTCACAATAAATTTTAAAAATATAATAAAGGCATTTAAACTTTTAGATGTAAAATGATTGATGCTTTGTGCGTACGTTCTATGTGAGTCGTGAATTATTGTAGCTAATTGCCATGGACACCCTTTGAGTATTTACCTATCACACGTTACTATTGGCGTATGCAAGCGATTGAGATATTTGGTTGGCTGGTCGGATATCTACCCCGATGGTCTAGTTGGTAGGACATCTCTGGAGCGTAAAACCATAGGAGATGCGGTCCGAGTGTCGTCTGGTGATTTTCTGCGCCTTGTTAGTACTTTACCTAGTTTAGGCGGCTTAGCTGCTTAAGGGGTTAAGCTCATGAGCGCATAATCTTCTGGTGGCAACAAAAAGTATGATATATAGTCTCAAGCAAGAAGTTTCTGACTTATCCTTTTCCCCCGGATTCAGTTTTCCCACTTCCCCTTCAGCAAAAAAGCTAAGTACAGTCGAACCATTTGATTTCTGACCCACCGTAGAACGTTCCTACAGTAAGTGTTACAATGAATTCCCTTGTCAAGCAATGCAACGTCACTATGACTTTTTCTACGAATAGGTTCCACAGTAGATCTCTCACAATTCACCTGGTTTAAGAATGTTCAAGAATGCTTGAAAAGAAAATAAGACGGACATTGATTGCAATGAACACTCAAATTTTACGCATGTTGAATGATGATAATATACCTACTTATCACTAAATTCAAACAACGGCCGACCAAAAAGGTGATTACGGTCACAGTAATACATACCGACCCGCCATTTTGCGTGTGCTTGTGATTGATCTCGGCATAATACTCACCCTGAGGCATCTCAAGATATTAGGACATTTTACCTATCCTTACTTGAAACTTTATTCCATATTGTGTAAGTCAACTTTCTGAATGGTAGTGACCAGAGTAATTAATCAAGTTTATGTTCAGTTACAATAAACTTTGTAAAGATAAGAGCAAGGTGAGGATTCGCTTGATGAGGTTTGCAATATTATAGTAGGTGCAAAATCAGCACAGCTGAAATACTTGCCGCGAGCTGGCGATTAGGGTGTGGAAGCAATGCGTTTCTTACCATAGAGTTGAGTTTATGTAGAACGGGTGATGGTTAATTTGGTGTAAATAATATATCTTATCTTTATCATACCAGCACAGTTTCAGTTTCAGTCTGATCAGTCGCCGTTTAAAAATAAAAGTAGCTACAACAAAAGCAAGTAGGGTTCTAGGTAAAAATGCTTTAGGTACAGTACATTGGTGCCGTAGCGTTGTATATGTATTCAGGTACTGCTTTACGAAAATATTTAAACAATTAATAATTAATATGTTTTGCGAAATAAAGTTGGTTACAGATTGACATGAGAAAATAAACATAATACGGCTAAGAAGCCATCATAGCTCTTGACGCATCAATCGTTTAGTTAGTTTGACATTTCTATTCCTTTTATTAGTTCTATGGCACCAGTCAACGGGGACCTGAACATCACGATCCCAAATGTGTTTGTTATTTTGTCCTACAGGCATCTATTAGGGTCTTTGGCGGCGCCTGAGGCCTCCCGCCGTTTACTAACTGCTCTTTTATCACCGTGATTTGAAGTGTATCTAGACGCGCAGGATTACATTTAATTAGTATTGATCGTGTACTGGTACTGCGTACCCAATGGTAGGTATTGCGCATTAACGCCTTTGGCATGTCACCACTTGGGGCGTGCTGCCCTACCCTTCTGCTGGTACTGGAGGCTGCGTGAGGATAAACCTGCTGGGGCTGCCTACCATCACTGCACGCCAATGGTCATCGTCATCACCTAGGATCGAACCTCTCATTTCCGTTCCTTTTGAGGGTTCCAAACTACAGTCGGCAAAATAACGGAACCCTTATAGGATCACTTTATTGTCCGTTCGACCGTCTGCCAAGACTCTTTTTCTCTGGAACGCTTACCTAGAGGTCTCAAGCTGAAATTAATATCAAATACTCAGGTTTGCTCCTTTTTTAAATAGTTATTAACCACTTCATTAAAAACTGAGATTGGTAAATAAAGTAGTTCCTAAATGATACTTTAGTATTAAGACTAAGGATGTATGGGTATCTCAAATTCCACAGAACTCAATAACATTACGTGAACTTCCACGTACTACTTACCAAGCCATAGTGAAACGCTTATGAAAGCCTGACATTACGTTGTATAGCCGGGCTAACAGATCGGTGCAATTGCCTTTTGAACTCGATGAGTGAGCCTTTTTCGAGCCGATTTAACTCCCTGCAATACAATAACCTTACAATGTAAGCCAATGCTATTGCAGAAACGGGAAATGTTATCGATCATGAAAGCGTAAAGCGAAATAAATATTTTATGATATTTATAATCATCATGAGCACTAAATTAAAATAATTTCATTTATAAATAAGCCGACACTAACCAAGGTTTTTTCCTTTCCTTTCATAATAGTACCTCAACGGTTGTATGCCGCCATTTTAATATCAGACCATTTTTCTTTCACATAAAAACTGTTATAAATAAATACCTAACCAAAATTAACGTTTTTCAGTCTAAAATTAATGCCAATTTTCAAATGTTTCAAAATTACTTTTCCTATTTTAAATTAGTGTGAATTTTCAAATATGCTTAGCATTATGTATGGAGGAAAAGTTTTCAAAGTTGCGAAATATCAAAAGCCAACTAGCCCTTCTACTAGTGATTTCAACGACCTGCCTTATAAATTCTCATAGGAAAGTTACTGAGTGGAAAATTGATTTGAATTTTTGCGAAAGTTTCCAGAATCTTCCTAGAACTTTCCTGCATTTTTGAGAATGTATTGTAACTTAACTTAAACATTATATATTAATATATATTTATTCTCATTTTTTTGTGAAGCGCTAGATATACCATATATATGCGTATATCTAGCGCTTCACAATAAATATAGGTACATAGAAGCTATCTGACTTTAACTATGTCGTAACTATGTGGCTCCAAATGACCGAAACGTTATCTAGATAGTGCGATTAATAACATTCGTAAAGCAAACGTCGCGGGCGCAGAAGGCGAGGGCTCGTATAAATCGAGAACCCGATTAAGGCTCGCCCATTATCCTGTCGATACTCCGATTCGTGCGCACGAACATCGCTGAATTACACCTCTATTTACTGTCAAACTTAATTTGTACCCACCGTTGCGAAAGTTCACGTCTAGGAAATACCAACTGTCGATATCTTGATATTACACGTGATAGCTACTGAAGATGCTTGTCGAGATGTCAGTATGTAAATGTTATAAATTAGAACGGTGAAGTTTTGAAGGCTCTTTGCTCTCATCACTTTCTCTTGCGTGATTTTGTACAATCTGTCAATGTCTTTCGCGATTAATGTTAGAATATCAGTCCAGTTTTGTGTAATATGTTGTAAAGTGGCTGAAAGTAACCTATAAATTTATTTAAATGTTATAAAAGAGTAAAAGAGAAGATTTCAAACATTTATGTACCTCGGTTTGTAAAGTTTTGTTCCCATATTCCGCTAGATCATGTGAGTATTCAGTAAAAGTGATTTACAGTCTTCCTATACCTACCTAAATATAAACCAAAATTTTAATGATGTTAATTTTACTAAATATCCCTAGATATTTGTTGGTACATAAATAGGCAAAAGTTATGCTGGCATAGAAAGTGACTCAGGCTTAAATCACCTAGAGGCATCGAAGCGCGTTGAATGCTGGTGGAGCATTTATCACATTGTGGTGTAGTATGACGAGTCAAGTGATTAGTTGCTGGCTGTTATAATATAATTTAGGCTTAGCGTAATTCGTGAGGTTTTGTTCGGCGCTTGTTAGGCTCACTTGTTGCGCGCGCGCTCACATCCGAACAGATTATGGACCGGCACTGCTTAGTATGGAGTACGCTTGAATTCGTAATTTTACATGTTTTGGTTGAGTTAATATGAAATTCTGATGTGATAAAATAAAAAAGTGTTTGCATCATGTTTGATACTATTTTAAGTGGTTTCCGGTCGTGCATATAGGATTCAATACTATTGGTTGCTATTGGCATTGTAGTCCACATAAATACTTATCGGTATTGCTTTTGACAACGCTTCCCCAAAAATTGTCTGCCTAGAAAATGTCAATCCAAACAGTATAATAATGGTTAAAATTAAGTTCACTACACCTTAATTAAATTTTGATTTCACTAACTTTAGTTAGGTACCTATTAAAACAATCAAGACGAAAATGAACGTCATTTATTGCGCGTAGTGCGCATTTTGAAGAAATCAAAAGCCGTTTCCACTTAAAACTGCCCTTCACAGACGTTAATATATCGCTGACCATTTATTTACATTAGCATCATTTCATTATCAGTTTATCACTGATTGCCTCGAAAGCTATTGATGTACAACTTGCATTGATAAATAGGCGATGACTAAATGTAAATACGATTGAGCTTTTGTTATGGCCAGGGTTTTTCTGCCGCTCGTGACTTTGTTTGGCCACGAGGGATCACTGAATAATGTTATTCACACTTGCGGGCTTTGGGGATTCATTTTGATAGCCTCTATAAATATGCGTATTGATGATGTACTCGTAAATATATGCTTCAAGCAATGAACATAGCGTGAAAGAATAATCAGAGCTTCAATTTGATTATTGTTAAAATATGACGGACTATTTGATCTTTGTCTTCACAAATAGACCATTAATTAAAATTATAGAAATTCTCAGTAACCCATGTTATCTAATTCATGTAGTTTGTTATAAAAGGACATTCTTAACAATATTCTATGGGTCAAGTTTTTTATTGTGACTTTTTTATATTTCGATGATGACAAGATTATGAAATGCGATGAGGAATCTCGACAGGAACCCTTTGACCGCGGACATACCACATAAATTATGAATTAGTCAGTTGACTTCATTGAAAGGCCATACCACCGCTGGGGCCCTTTGTGCGGGGTCCCTATTAACTGCTTAAGAAGTTCATAGCGTTTTGTAACATTGACTAAGGAGTGGGTCCCCTTTCTAAAAACGTTCTCATTGGCCTTTCAAAAGTCCTCGTATTATTGTGAGAATATTTTGACACATTGCCGTGCATTGTGCGAGGGTTTTTTGGAGCGATAAATTATTTTTTTACACCAAGTCTTTGTGAACGAAGGTGAGTGACATAGATTTATAGGCCACCGATATTAAATGCTACTTGATAATAATTATGTATTTCTACACTTGATCTGTTTTTTTATTATCTTCATGTTTATGAATATTTCTTATTTTTAGTTACTTCCACGAATGGATGCAATAACTCTTGCGTAATATTAAAAAAAATCTCTAATCGTAGTAGTGATGGGTTTATGTATCATAAAAAAATCATGAATCCATCATGACTTAGAGCATAAATTAGATTTATTCAAAAGTAATAAGAAAGGGTTGGTACCCAATAACGGTCCACGGTAGTGAAATTCATGAAAGTGGCTGTGTGCACAAAAATTAAAAAGAGGTAGTAAGGTATTAACAAATAATAATTATGATGGCTACATGGAATGGCGACAATTATGATTTGTAATCAGATGCTACAAATCATTGAAGACTATTAAAAAAATGATCGTTACTTGTGAGCATTATCACACCTAAATTGAAACTCATTACCGAGTTCATCACTCCTTCTCTCCTATTTAGATTATCCACCTATTCTCAAGTTCTCTGTGTCGGCATATGCCGCGCAGTGTATGTGTAGACAGGTGACAATAGAGTGAAGCTTTCGGTGCGACCGCGACGAACAAGTGTGATAACCGATTGAGGAGTCTGTCGCCGCCACAATGCGCTCGCACAGTAGCGGGCTTCCGTGTCGCTTGCTACTAGAATTACGAATGGTGACAGAATTGAACGCTATCGGATTACTATCGGATATGTGATGTCAGAGAAATATTAGCCACTGATCACTGACAGTGATATTTTGTGACCAAAAATCGCAGTTACCGTTACATAAGAAAAGTATGCTTCACAATTTGATCAAAGAGTCGCTATGTTAAATTATCGACGATTTCATAGAGATACAGTGAATGTTTGAACTCTTAATAGAATAAAGGTGAGGCATCTAATTGAAAGCAGGGATGAGAATGAGGCACGGGCAGAGAGCACATTATGTCAGTAGGCGATCAACATTAATCAACATGTTGACATGTTGTGGTCCATATTCACCTCAACATCAAAGCCTCTTATTATTATTATAAAGATTTGTACATATAAACAAAATAGAAATGTGTCCAAACTTACCTTACAAAACGGTCCGTCTGACAGCTTACTCTCTTTCCGGTAATCCGTAAAAGCCACCAGAGACTACCCATAGCGATAGGTACTTCGTTAAAAAAAAGCGTGTAGTAGGTATATATTTTTTTAGACTTGTTTTCAAAATTCATGAAATGAAATGCATGCAATCATAAAATATAAATACAATAAAAAATGCTTTAGTGATTCGGATTGATGAAAAAACGGTACTATACCTGCTCGCTATGTTTTTTGCGAGACTGTGTTTTTTGAAGTACCTGTGTAAAGTCGCCATCAAATATTTCGAAGCGGCAAAGGTGATCAATAATATCGATACATTAACTCTAATACATTAATAATAGATTGCATGTGCCGATATTTTTGACCACCTTGGCCGCTCCGAAATACCTATCTGATGGCGACTGTACTAGTAGGTATCTACAATGATTTTTTCCCCAGCTTTTTCCAATTTTTAATCAGAATAGGATCAATTTGAATGAATACCTACATAAGAAAATCTTAAAATTTTTCAATCAGCTAAAACAAGAATCAGAAAAAAATATTAACACCATCGTAGCGCTGAAGACACAAAATCCTGTTGAGTTTTTAAAGTCTATGGCGGGTTGCGTCTTGTTTCGTCACAATAAGTTGTAGGGAGGTACACATAAGCTACGGTAAACAATTAGCATAATAATTTACATTGCTCTCCTTTGAGAAGCACCGCCGTTCTCGCCGCTTTGACCCGGTTATTTGTCACTTCACAGACAAATAGTTTATGAAAAATTTGTAGAAAATTGGTTCCGACCTAGGGGTAATTACCCCTAAAGAGGTAAAACTGTGTTTTATGAGGGGTAACGAACAACGTGCCATCAGACATAGTGGGCACAACGGAACAGTTGCACTGTACTGAGTTTTAAGGGGTAAATGACCCATCTTTTAAGCTACCTATTTCCATTCATTTAGTAGAGTAATTGAGTCTCAATCGTTCATAAAGATTTTTTATTTTGCAAATTTTTGTTAGTCATTTAAATCATGGTCACCCATTATAAGCTGTGCTGTTTGTATTGATTTCGTATATTTTCTCCACTTAGATTATAGTGTCCCACATCTAAGCTAAGGCTTTTTTGTTGATTCGTATCCTTTCGTATACTTTGTAGTTATTTATCTATCTCGTACCTTTTAACAGGTATTTTTTGTATATTTACGCATTTCTTAATTTATTTTGAGGCTCTCAAAACAGCTGTAATGATTTCGTTTAAGTTTCCTATTTGAGGGGGGCAAAAACAAAGGGTCTAGTTTTGTCCAGTTTGCTGGGAAAACGTGTGTTTTCGAGTTTTAGCCTGAGCTGAGCTCGACTGCCCAGGTACTAATCTATTCAAAGATATTGATAATTACAAAGCGGGAAATCTGCCTAACAACTGATATCCTAAACAACTAGAACAGACACTTACATTTGGCAACCCTAATTGCAAAAGACCATTACCACCCTCTCTTCATTAGCTAAAGTTCCCCACTCGCGGTGTCTCAAGGCAGGCGAGCTCAGTACATATTACATAGTAGGTACGCTATGTAATCGGCCCCTAATGCTTACTCATTGGTGAGCATGCCCCGCAATTAGCCTTTTATGGCCGCCCCCATTGGCTAAGGCGTACAATAGCGGAACGTAGGAATAGGAAACAATGTTATGCAGGTAGACGATCGATGTACTGACAAGTGCTTCTGTATAATTGTGTATAGATAGGTTTATAAATGAAAAAAAAAATGGTTGACTAGGTTGGGCGGCAATTCATACCTTTGCCATAAAGGCTGATTGTCATTCACATAGATATATATATATATTAGCTGCTGCCCGTGGCTTCACTTGCATCAAATTAGATTTTTATGAAACTTATTGCTGTAATTTCTTAACTGTATTTACCATTTTTAGGGTCAAAGGTTACTTTTGACATGCCTAACTATGTATTGTTGGTATGTAAATCGGCTGAGTAAGATGTTTTTGTTGAATACAAAACAATATTTTGCTCATTGCTTAAGAATAGCAATTTCTTGGTAAAGGTTTCATTATTTTATTTTGGACTTTTAATACAATGTATGCAAACATTCGTGAAACTCGGTTCAGTAATTAAGGCGTGAAAGCAGAACAATAAATTCACTTTCGTGCTTATAATATTAGTAAGGATAAGTATTGCTAAACGTCTCGATTTATGACCTGTTGGAAGTACCTACCTATTTAACTATGCTTACCTAGCCCTTTTTTTCTAAAATAGGGTGACAAATGACCAACACTCATAAACATTCCACATCACCAGAGATTGCAAATCAGTTGACAGCTTATAGGATTTAGATAGAGTAGGTATCGCATGTGCTAGTAAAATATCGCCTCCTCTCGTTTAGGTACCTACTCTCCACGCTGGATCACAGTGAGCCGACTACTTTAGATTACTTACTCAGAAATAATAAACAAACTATTTATTATCTCTGAATAATAGTATTGATACTTAAGCTACGAACAAATACGAAGATCATTTCGTTTAATGAAAACCGCATTATAAAGTCACGGTTTCACCCGTTGCAGTAAAGAGTTCTTATTATAAATTCATTCGGCGTATCGTAAGCTACTAATTAAAATCAAATTACACATACCGTCAAATTTGAACATGTCGGGGGAACGCAACGCATTTTCTCATCATATGTTAAAACAATGGCTACTGGCGGTTGCCCGCTTATCTACTATCTTACATCAATAAATGCCTTTCTTTAGAACGTACGAGTCGTTATATACAATTTTAATTACGTTCATCCGACCAAAATTTCATGATCTTTCCCGCAGAGAGATGCGTTTAAAGTAGAGGTGTCTGAATAAAATGGAGTAAAACTTTATAGTTGCGCATGGAGAATGTTTGTAAGTTGCGTTTTAGATATGGATGACGATTGTCACGGGGCGGCGCAGGAGAGCCAGTAATGGTTTTATCACTGGGCTGGGGCAAATACACTCCACCCTTATTGTGTTCCATCAGCTTGTTTCGTATCCATACTAATATATAAGTGCGAAAGTGTGTTGTGTTATATGTTTGTCTTTCACGTCGAAACGGAGCGACGGATCGACGTTATTTTTGGCATAGAGATAGTTTATGGGCCCGAGAGTGACATTAGGCTACTTTTTAAATTTGATCCGTTCATTTGTGCCGTAGGTCCGATAGAGATATGATTGGGTACGTATATTAGTCGCACTTGTTACCATCGTTAGCTGAAAGATGTCCCTCCCCCAAAAAAGGCCACAATGACTGGTCCAGAGCGGCCCACTTGGTAGAACGGAGTCATAATATCTCTACCATGTGAATATTTTAGTGGATAAGATTCCTATGCGTAGCATTACAAAATCATGTTTGGTACTTATTAGCATTATCGTTGATGTCTTACATCATTTACTCCGTTAAATCACTATGCGAAGCCTCTTTTGCACACTGTTTGGGGCGTTACAGTCCATGCGAAGTTATACTCTATCATACTTTAAGCTCTGGCAATTAATTACCATGTGTTACGGCAGTCAGTTAAAAGACACCTGTCGGCATTGTTTTAGTCAGATTGTTTTTGATCCACACGGACCCTTCAAATTATCATGTGCCTTGGGAGTTGATGATTTAAAATTCTAACTTCCCAGCGTCAGGTATCGCAAGGTGCGCGTTTGTATATGATTAGCAGCTTGTCAGAACCGAGTTAGAGTTCCGATATATTCAAATTTAATCGTCAAAGGGTTGAACTTATACATTTTATCATAATTAATGGGCCCACTTTTTACGCGGCCGATGTCAGTTTGCTTGACGATTTGGTTTCATTAGCTAGTCGCCTTATTTGGTCAAATATAAAAATAATTACGAGTCAGTCAAGGTGCTCCATACGCACATACCTATAATAAACAATTTATTATCAAATTGGAATAGGGAAGAAAGTGCATGCTTATTACCCATACGACTAGCCATACTACTTGTATTGTACTATTACTTATTCTGTGGCCATACGGAGTATTGCAAAAATACTAGGACTATAAAATGGAAAGAGCGTTAAGGGGTGTTCAAAGGAATTTAGTAAAACTCATGCAACACTATAGATCGAAACTCTTTTTATTTACCTAATATCCTAAGAGTGATAAAGACAACATAGAAGCAATCAATGTCCTTTTATTAAATAGTCTGTGTGAATTCAGGTTGATCTGTCATGAGAGCCTAGAGCTGGTCCTGCCATTAGCAACAGTGGTTTTTTTTAAATGTTATCTTTCTTTATTTTCTATTTTCTAATATACCTATTCTTTATTAATACACCGACTGTCAACTAGACATATCTTCTACGGAATGAAGACCGCGATTAACCTTTAATAAGCCCCCAAAACTTCGATGCATCTAGCAGCGTCACAAAAGCGTCACATTGCTGAAGTCAAAAATAATGTCAAGCGTTAGTGATCGAAATAATCTACCTACAACTCGCAAGAATAAGAAGAGATAGAATTGTTAGTACCATTTAATGCTGGGATTCTGAAAACGATAGGTACATCTGCCACCAAATCCCGGGATTTTGAAAATTGCTATTGTGTACACACAATAATCCTAAATCAGACAATAATTGAACTTATACATCCGGATTGCTACCACCACCACCATCTTGCTCGCTAATCCTGCCGTGAAGCAGCAGTGCTTGCACTGTTGTGTTTCGGCGTGGAGAGTAAGACAGCCGGTGAAGTTATTGGCACTTGAGGTATCCCATCATAGGCCTCTAAGTTGGCAACGCATCTGCCATACCCCTGGTGTTGCAGATGTTTATGGGCGGTAGTGATCTCTTACCATCAGGAGACCCACTTGCTCGTTTGCCATCCAGTCGCATAAAAAAAAATTGTGTCCAAAGATTCCATCATCACCTGAAATCAGGATTATTTTATTGCCGATTTGGTAAGACGTATTTTTATTATCATACTTAATTAGCGAATATTACTTTATGAAACATTTTGTATATACTTAGTAACTTTTTGCTGCCAGTATCATCGATCGAGCAAATTCCGATAGTCACTGTTGATCAAGATAAAAAAAGTTTAGTTGCCCTCAGCTGACTGGGGGAAGGGTCCCTTTAATCGCCTTGGTGATTAATTTACATAATACCTTCCAGTTATACTGTTGTACACATGTTAAATGACGATTGTAGATAAAAATCGTTAAGTACTCGATAATATTAATTAAACGTTAATACATTTAAAGAAATGGTTGTACAGAAATACCCATGAAAAGCTACATTAGCTCTTGTTTCTAATGCCATAATGCCCTATTAATCGCTATATTAATTAAACGTTAATACATTTAAAGAAGTGGTTGTACAGAAATACCCATGAAAAGCTACATCAGCTCTTGTTGCTAATGCGATAATGCCCTATTAATCGCTATATTAATTAAACGTTAAGACATTTAAAGAAGTGGTTGTACAGAAATACCCATGAAAAGCTACATCAGCTCTTGTTTCTAATGCGATAATGCCCTATTAATCGCTCGAAGGTTAACTGGAAGAAATCTCTCGGAGGGATAATTTCGCCTTTCCACATCTGGTCCTCTTATTATTTGTTAATTATACTTATGTATTTTCTGTACAGTGAAGAATTTGATTGTTCAAGTAAATAAATTACAATACCTACAATATTTTTTATCCCAGAATAGCTTTGTAGGGTAAGTAGATTGATTTAACAAATTTTGGTTAGACTAAAAAAAAAAATTTTCCACAAATCATAAAGTCCATTCATTACTTACTTATACCTATAAGTATAGCATAATCGTAATGCAGCGAATGACAGTGACAACAGTGTTCGTGCCGAATCTGATAGCGAATGCAGTCAATTGTCCGGAGTGCACTTCGTTGTCGAGCTGGCTATCTTCGCAATTTGCACTGTCCCTATGACAGGAACAAGACATGCGATGGCTACACGTGACGGATTTACAGTACTTCTGTCAGTAGCATGCTGTGTGTGTTGAACTGACGAGCCGTAGGTATTGAGGGTCGATTCTCATCATAATTTATTTTGCCGATATAGATTTTATAAACTTACTTTTTTTTAAACTAACTTTTACCAATACTTTTACAAAAACGACTTTTTACCAATTTGTACCACATTTTATGCAAATAAAAACTTTGACTTTGACTTTTGACTTTGACTAAATCGAAAATTGATATGATACCAAAAATAGCCTTATTGGCGCGTGTACCTACAGCAAAAATTAGCTTCATTTATATCATTTACATAGCCGACTACGAACTTTTTATTGGCAGATAGTTTAGTCGCATTTTTAATCTGTACGAAGATATATTATGCATTGCAACCTAAACACATTAGAACGAAAACGATCGGCTGATAAATAAATTTGAAATAAATTTTAAAACTATTGATATTAATTACCATTGATTTTTATCGGTATCTTTGTATTCGCCACTCACCACATGCTCTAGCTCGGCCTGCAGAAATCGATCGATGTTTATCTTAAATTATGCTACTAATACAGGCTATAAAGTCATGTGTAACGTCGGAAGCCTTGTCGCTGTCATAAAACTGTTTCAGAGAACATTAATTTTATCAATGACACTGCATAGAGACATTAAGATTGAGACGTTATCTTTTATCGAAGCTTTCCATTGTGTATGAAACAACTGAATTAATAGCTCGATGGCTTCGTCCTGTTTCGTCGTATGCAAATCGATCGACGGTCCCCTCATAACTTACACATATTAAAAACAAATGACCTAACAGTTTGAATAGGTTTTATAGCAAGGGAAGGGTAATTTTTACTACAGTATAATTTTATTGGATTCTTCACATGTATTGTAAAAGTAGCTTAAATAAAAATAAATAGTACCTATCTATATATATCGAATATTTCAGTAAGTACCTACAGTTACTGCGTAATTAAAAACTTTCTTTTAATTTACCCGACGTGTTCATGTAATCACACTTTACCCACAATGTGTCTTACCCGTAGTATCTATAGCTTAAAGCATTGCGACTGCCATCGTTCGTCTTGTTTAAAATTCGTCCCTCCACGATTCCGATATGTAAATGGCAAGCGACATTCGAATACAAAAAGCTCGAGCGCGGTGGCAACGAGTAAATCAATCGATCAACGCCGGATATACTCGTAGGATGTCTTCTATATGTCTTCATTGTGTTCATTAGCGTCGGGAGCGGGCCATGGCCCGACCACACCTGCCTCCAGAATATGTCCGGCATTCCGCAAAAACGCACGAATTGAACACCCCTGCTATTTGGTGGATTCGTTTGTATGAACCCGCGCAGTTCGTAAGTGTTTTTGATAGTATTTACGTATAAGATCGAGGGCACTCATACTGTACTTATAAAGTTTATTAACAGATCAACTGCTTTGCCGATACGTCACTTCTTATATTTAAATTTGTGTATGGAAATTTGACGCTAATATTTAATCAACTATTGATTGACATTTGAGAGTGCGGCAGTAAGACAAATTAATAACTTTTTAACGTTTTTACAGCAATTGTTTGATCTTGTCGATAAAGAGAGAATTAATAATTGGTTCTCATTAATTTAATTAAAGACGTGTTATGATTAGAACTATATTGTATTGTTATTTAAAATGACGCGCTCATTATCAGTCCTTTCGCTTGAAGGCGTATAAGCGTGGTATAAAAACACAATGGCTTCGAATTGGGACCGTTACACGCGGCTATTACGCTATTAAATACCCTAATTACAGATCAAACTCCGTAACCACAAAGGCTTCATCTCGCGTCGCTTTTTCGACTTTTGTGTCGTTAAAAGTGTAGTGTGAGACCCGTGCATTAGCGGTTTTAAAATTGCCTGTGGGTTCCGCATATCGTCGGCCTACACAATGGAGGAAACTGCTATTGTCTGCAGAAATGGATCCGTGTCTTAGATTTAGATTAAACGTAGATTAATTACTATTAGACTTTTACCACGTCTTGTTAAAGAAATATTTCGAACGAATGATGTCAAAAGTACTTGGTTAAGGAACACAAAGGCACATTTCAAAGTAAACATCTTAACCGTCTATTAAATGTGATTATGCAGTCAACTACTGTTTAAGCAAAGAAACAAATCTGAGCACCGCGTTGGAATCACAACAAATAGATACGGTACATATACGGAAACACTGCATGCGGTTTGTGGTTTTTTTCAGTACAAGTAAATTACGTGGGATAAGTCTAAAGGATCTTTCACAGGTTCTTAGCGCATTATGTGGCGTAGCAAGGTCAGTATCATGCATTCATCATTATGTTTAATACAAAACTGATTCAACAATGCAAACGGCCCTGTATTTTGCGTTATTCCTGGCCTTTGTAACATATTTCTCGTTTAATGAATATAAGTATTAATTTATCTTCCAATTACACTTATAGACAGCGTGAGAAATATCAGAACAAATTATGACTTTAAAACTACTAAAAATGTTACCTATATAAAGGCATCTGATTATGATATGAGTTTCGATTCCCATTTCCAAGGGAAAAAATGTTTTTATTCTAATAAATTAAGATTTGAAATCACTGGAACATGTGTTGATTAATTTTATCCCTAATTCATGACTCTAGTGCACACAACTAAGGATAAGTCCTAATGAACAATATTTTAACTTGCACTTTTAGGGGATAAAAATCAACTATGCAAACTTGCAAACTTTGTACCTAAGTAGTAACTTGAATCTGATCTCTAATGCTCCATCAATCATTACAGGGGATCAACCGGGTCGCACGATCCATGGGTAATAAGTCGGTACACTAACTAGTCGAAGTCTGAAATAGGTTACTATAGAATCTACGACATTTAACCTACGTTGTTAAGAAAATAAACCCAGGGCGTTATCATAGCTCGCTTTGTATTTACGAGCACGAGTATCCACCTTAATTCTAAGCACCAGCGGGTAAGCCATAAACGTAGTCAACCGTCCATTTTCCCGATATCGCGACTACAGGCAGCGGACACGCAAAGCTTTCCAACTACTTCATTTTAAAAGGGTTTAAAAACCTCGCTTACCTAACCAAAAACAAGAGTTAGCGATTTTATCCTAAGGCCCAGTTTACACTGTGGTCGCGGTTAAGTAAATGAGGTTTGGTCGGTCAGACAGGGTATTAGCATAACGACCCGCGCGCCCCTTAACGCAGCATGCTTGGTCATGCCGACCCGAGCGCTGCTCGCAATTTCCCGGTGCTTTCGTGAAAAGTGTTGCGACTATGTAAAAATTTACGTGATATTTAAATACATGGAGGCAATTTGAAACGAAATGGCGGTGGTACGTCGCTTTCTATGGCATTTAGTACAGTGGCGCTTATTAAATTAAACCTAATGTTAAATGGGTGTACCTACCTACTATTAAATTTGTTCTTGCTTACTTGATTGACGGGATAATTCAGACTCAAATATTAATCCCGTTTAAAGAAACCATTTGCTATTATTTGCTGTGGTATTTTACAGCTCAAACTAAATAATTAATAAAGTAGTAGGTACTTAATACAGATTTTAGTTTTCTATTAAGTCCTTTAGAGCCACGCTAAAATATTACGGCTATAATATCTACAAAATAGTGTCTTATAGTTATTAAGCTAGATCAATATGTTTATAAGATTCAGAGAAAAAATATCTTATTTAGTTTTGTAGTCCAAAAATATTGGCGTAATGTTGTGCAAATGATCCTTTACTTTTTGACTACTATGTTGCATTGATAATAAAATCAAAAATAACCTATATGTTAACACACTAATTTGAATTACCCAACCGCACTTTAACCCAAAAAAAACCTAAATAATAGCACAAATACATACATCAACGTCGTGTCGCGGCGGCAAAACTTGCATTTCACGTAAATCCAATTTGTGCGGGCCGTCCGAAAGGGCGAGTCGTGGCGGGCTGTAATTATTCACGTGTTATGACATCTCATTTGCATATAATCGGTAAGGCAGTCTCCGATGCGTGAGGCAACAATAAGGTAACGTAGGCCATTCACACGAACGCGGCGGCCTATCAAGATCGGCGCCGGCCTATGAAAAAGCGGCCACGTATTAAATAAGCTACCTAAGATGCCGTGATTATTTTTCTCGTAAGCGCCATCGTTACTTAGCGGTTTTTGATTTATATACATAAACCTACATGTAGCTTTATTTATAAAATGTACCTAACTAGCTGTACTTCCATGTTTTTTAAATTGCATATTAAAACAATTTATTATTTCAAAGACAAAGAAAAAAAAATGTTTCAGATGTTTTAAAGCTATTTAAAACAACAAAACAATTCGCGTTTTCAAATACTAAATGCTCTAGCCCCTAAGATACAGGTTTTTACCTAGTTTAGGGGACAGAATGTTGACCTTTTCCATGACCCAGTTGTACCTTTAATAGACCTAAACTCATATGAATGTAAATTACTGTTTTTTGTTGTACAATAAATCATCATTATTATTATTATTAAATAAACTTGCTTTATTCTGAAATATATATAGGTATCTAAATTAAAAAATATTTTACGGTACAGCGTCCGCTAAATGTATATGGTAAAATTTAAACAAATAAACCCGTTGCATAAAGCCGCGGTATTGGAAAGCGGCGTGGGATTTGTAAGCCAGCAAAGCACTAAGATTTGCACGGGCTGCATCGTTTAACGCATATCTATGCATATCGCCACTCCGAAACCCATTGTGGCCAGTGCAGACCGCGAAGCGAGCAAAATCACTTCCATTATATGCGAAATAGAGGAGCGATAGACTAAATTCCTTGATAGGCTGGGCTTTTTCATAATTTTTCTTATGAGCATTAGTAACTGTTTGAACACTACTGTTTCTGCTATGGTTTTACCTACTTTCAAGATTATTTTACTAAGGTTGAAAAATATTTATATTTAAATTAAACCAAGTTAAAACAATGACTTCGATTTGACTAAAAAACCCTATATTGTCCAACCTTCTGCTGATTTATTATATTCTGAACTAGT
>NC_133473.1:10242530-10244402 GCF_025370935.1 Choristoneura fumiferana
TTTTTTCTGTTTAGTGTTGGAAATGCTGAGCTAAGTCGACCTGAAACGAAACTCAACCTATGGAAAGTGGTTAGCTATGGTGTACGCGCGCAAAGAAGTGTGACCGGATGACTCACGTCTTAAATCTCTTAGCTCGACATGTTTTGGGCTAGTTCGTAGCTAGGCAGTGCGCATTTTGCATCAGCCGTGTCACGTTGGTCGTAGAGGGCTACGGATTAGCCCGAAACATGTCCAACCAAACTCGATTTAAGGCGTGAGTTACACATGTTTATTAAATTGTATTAAGTACATCTTTAATAGGGGACTAACCTGTCTAGAGACACAGCGACCAGGCTGTAGACTGAGGCAGCGACGGATAGACCCTGCACGTATGGGACGGTCTTGCACATCAGCCAACCAAGCACCCACGCTGCAAACACACGAGTAAATTAAAAAAATCTAACTGGGGCACTTGCATAGTACATGGGTATAAATACATGGGTTATCATAATTATCTAGAATTTACAGAACAAATCTTTATTTTACAAAAGATGGTAATTATCGCGATTTATAATTTTAATGGAAACTCCCAATAACGTACTGGTAAAATTAAGATAACTGCGCCTGTGCGCAATGTACGAGCAAAGTTACAACAATATGTAAAAAAGGGAGGCATTTTACTGAAACTGCTAAAGCTCGGTTGAACCTGTATTCGTCATCAACAATTGGGATGTCCCAATTTTTGACAACATATAATAAATCGAAAACCATTTGGAGAAATAGGCTTTGTGAAGCGTTTTCAGAAATCAGATTCCAAAAATGTAAACTGAATTAAATAAATAAAATTTAAGTAATGACCCTCATTTGACCCCTGCAGTGCCTCGTCACAAAGGCAGTTATAAAGCAGGTCTACACTTAAGCAAATTGACAGTTTGAAATTTTGTTGTCCTACTTTTAATAACATAGAGTGACAAAGATAGAACTTTAATCACATGATGCGCACCCGGCCTTAAACAGTTGTCATTTATCGTAAAGTTCGAAATGTATATAAGTATTTCCTATGTATTTTTACAAATTAATTTATTAAATTACTACGTTACAATTAAATACAAAAGAATTTAAATATTGGATTTTAATAAAAAAATATCTATTTACTATCACACCATTAAATAAACAGGAATAATCGAAGCTAAAAGAAGAGAGATAAATAAAACTATTTGTCACGGTTCATCTAGGACTCTAAGCCGTGCTTGAATTATTGTCAAATGTAAAGCCAGAGATTATGTTATGTGTGAGCTGAATTTTCTAGGCAATGGAACGTGGCTGTCTCACTGTGACGTCATCCAGCGTATTTCGTAAAAAAATATAAAAAAAATAAATACTCATCCAAATTCAAAATCAATGAAAAAGGTATCTTCAAATATCCTATTCTTTCCAAAATGAAATAAAAACTATAGTTATTTTTTTTTGGTGCATCCCAATTAGTACTTTTTTTACTCGTGAAATAATATGTATTTTCGCGATTTGTCGTGGATGAGTAAAGTAATTGTTTATACAGGGTGGTACCAAATAATGATGCTTTATTTAAACAGGTGATAGCTTGTTGCTTAAACTGAACCACTTTTTTCAAGGAAAATAGGTCAAAAAACGAAAAGTTTCAGACTCTCATACAAAATAAATTTTCTTGTCGCAAAATAACTTTTTCCCAGTCAAATTTCAAAGTCAAAGTCAAAATATGTTTATTCAATATAATTAATGCTATGATGAGCACGTATGAATGTCAAAAACTCTACCACCGGTTCGGAAAACTCTGTTGAGAAGAACCCGACAAGAAACTAAACGAGTTCTATATTTAAAAAAAAAACAGATCTACAATGTTTTTAATGAATTACA
>NC_133473.1:10244502-10284806 GCF_025370935.1 Choristoneura fumiferana
TTTCATAATAGTACCTTTCAACGGTTGTATGCGCCATTTTAATATCAGACCATTTTTCTTTCACATAAAAACTGTTATAAATAAATACCTAACCAAAATTAACGTTTTCAGTCTAAAATTAATGCCAATTTTCAAATGTTTCAAAATTACTTTTCCTATTTTAAATTAGTGTGAATTTTCAAATATGCTTAGCATTATGTATGGAGGAAAAGTTTTCAAAGTTGCGAAATATCAAAAGCCAACTAGCCCTTCTACTAGTGATTTCAACGACCTGCCTTATTAATATCTGATACATTAAATTCATAGTGAATTTATGTCAAATTCTCATAGGAAAGTTACTGAGTGGAAAATTGATTTGAATTTTTGCGAAAGTTTCCAGAATCTTCCTAGAACTTTCCTGCATTTTTGAGAATGTATTGTAACTTAACTTAAACATTATATATTAATATATATTTATTTTATAGGTACATAGAAGCTATCTGACTTTAACTATGTCGTAACTATGTGGCTCCAAATGACCGAAACGTTATCTAGATAGTGCGATTAATAACATTCGTAAAGCAAACGTCGCGGGCGCAGAAGGTGAGGGCTCGTATAAATCGAGAACCCGATTAAGGCTCGCCCATTATCCTGTCGATACTCCGATTCGTGCGCACGAACATCGCTGAATTACACCTCTATTTACTGTCAAACTTAATTTGTACCCACCGTTGCGAAAGTTCACGTCTAGGAAATACCAACTGTCGATATCTTGATATTACACGTGATAGCTACTGAAGATGCTTGTCGAGATGTCAGTATGTAAATGTTATAAATTAGAACGGTGAAGTTTTGAAGGCTCTTTGCTCTCATCACTTTCTCTTGCGTGATTTTGTGCAATCTGTCAATGTCTTTCGCGATTAATGTTAGAATATCAGTCCAGTTTTGTGTAATATGTTGTAAAGTGGCTGAAAGTAACCTATAAATTTATTTAAATGTTATAAAAGAGTAAAAGAGAAGATTTCAAACATTTATGTACCTCGGTTTGTAAAGTTTTGTTCCCATATTCCGCTAGATCATGTGAGTATTCAGTAAAAATGATTTACAGTCTACCTATAATAACCTACCTAAATATAAACCAAAATTTTAATGATGTTAATTTTACTAAATATCCCTAGATATTTGTTGGTACATAAATAGGCAAAAGTTATGCTGGCATAGAAAGTGACTCAGGCTTAAATCACCTAGAGGCATCGAAGCGCGTTGAATGCTGGTGGAGCATTTATCACATTGTGGTGTAGTATGACGAGTCAAGTGATTAGTTGCTGGCTGTTATAATATAATTTAGGCTTAGCGTAATTCGTGAGGTTTTGTTCGGCGCTTGTTAGGCTCACTTGTTGCGCGCGCGCTCACATCCGAACAGATTATGGACCGGCACTGCTTAGTATGGAGTACGCTTGAATTCGTAATTTTACATGTTTTGGTTGAGTTAATATGAAATTCTGATGTTATAAAATAAAAAAGTGTTTGCATCATGTTTGATACTATTTTAAGTGGTTTTCGGTCGTGCATATAGGATTCAATACTATTGGTTGCTATTGGCATTGTAGTCCACATAAATACTTATCGGTATTGCTTTTGACAACGCTTCCCCAAAAATTGTCTGCCTAGAAAACAGTATAATAATGGTTAAAATTAAGTTCACTACACCTTAATTAAATTTTTATTTCACTAACTTTAGTTAGGTACCTACCTATTAAAACAATCAAGACGAAAATTAACGTCATTTATTGCGCGTAGTGCGCATTTTGAAGAAATCAAAAGCCGTTTCCACTTAAAACTGCCCTTCACAGACGTTAATATATCGCTGACCATTTATTTACATTAGCATCATTTCATTATCAGTTTATCACTGATTGCCTCGAAAGCTATTGATGTACAACTTGCATTGATAAATAGGCGATGACTAAATGTAAATACGATTGAGCTTTTGTTATGGCCAGGGTTTTTCTGCCGCTCGTGACTTTGTTTGGCCACGAGGGATCACTGAATAATGGTATTCACACTTGCAGGCTTTGGGAATTCATTTTTGATAGCCTCTATAAATATGCGTATTGATGATGTACTCGTAAATATATGCTTCAAGCAATGAACATAGCGTGAAAGAATAATCAGAGCTTCAATTTGATTATTGTTAAAATATGACGGACTATTTTGATCATTGTCTTCACAAATAGACCATTAATTAAAATTATAGAAATTCTCAGTAACCCATGTTATCTAATTCATGTAGTTTGTTATAAAAGGACATTCTTAACAATATTCTATGGGTCAAGTTTTTTATTGTGACTTTTTTATATTTCGATGATGACAAGATTATGAAATGCGATGAGGAATCTCGACAGGAACCTTTGACCGCGGACATACCACATAAATTATGAATTAGTCAGTTGACTTCATTGAAAGGCCATACCACCGCTGGGGCCCTTTGTGCGGGGTCCCTATTAACTGCTTAAGAAGTTCATAGCGTTTTGTAACATTGACTAAGGAGTGGGTCCCCTTTCTAAAAACGTTCTCATTGGCCTTTCAAAAGTCCTCGTATTATTGTGAGAATATTTTGACACATTGCCGTGCATTGTGCGAGGTTTTTTGGAGCGATAAATTATTTTTTCACACCAAGTCTTTGTGAACGAAGGTGAGTGACATAGATTTATAGGCCACCGATATTAAATGCCACTTGATAATAATTATGTATTTCTACACTTGATCTGTTTTTTTATTATCTTCATGTTTATGAATATTTCTTATTTTTAGTTACTTCCACGAATGGATGCAATAACTCTTGCGTAATATTAAAAAAAATCTCTAATCGTAGTAGTGATGAGTTTATGTATCATAAAAAATTCATGAATCCATCATGACTTAGAGCATAAATTAGATTTATTCAAAATTAATAAGAAAGGGTTGGTACCCAATTACGGTCCACGGTAGTGACATTCATGAAAGTGGCTGTGTGCACAAAAATTAAAAAGAGCTAGTAAGGTATTAACAAATAATAATTATGATGGCTACAATTATGATTTTTAATCAGATGCAACAAATCATTGAAGACTATTAAAAAAATGATCGTTACTTGTGAGCATTATCACACCTAAATTGAAACTCATTACCGAGTTCATCACTCTTTCTCTCCTATTTAGAGTATCCACCTATTCTCAAGTTCTCTGTGTCGGCATATGCCGCGCAGTGTATGTGTAGACAGGTGACAATAGAGCGAAGCTTTCGGTGCGACCGCGACGAACAAGTGTGATAACCGATTGAGGAGTCTGTCGCCGCCACAATGCGCTCGCACAGTAGCGGGCTTCCGTGTCGCTTGCTACTAGAATTACGAATGGTGACAGAATTGAACGCTATCGGATTACTATCGGATATGTGATGTCAGAGAAATATTAGCCACTGATCACTGACAGTGATATTTTGTGACCAAAAATCGCAGTTACCGTTACATAAGAAAAGTATGCTTCACAATTTGATCAAAGAGTCGCTATGTTAAATTATCGACGATTTCATAGAGATACAGTGAATGTTAAATATAATGACCCGGATAACTCACGTCTTAAATCGAGTTTAGCTCGACATGTTTCGGGCTAATCCGTAGCCCTTCGTCTTCGGAGCAACGCGACTCAGCGGCTGCTGCAACATTAATCAACATGCTCGACGATACCCGTCGATACTGACACCTCACACAACAAAGCGTTTTCATCATCATTACAACTGTCAAATGTAGGGTAGCACACAACACTAACAACATCGCTCTGTAAAGGTACGTTCACAAAACGGTCCGTCTGACAGCTTAACTCTCTTCCGGTAATCCGTAAAAGCCACCAGAGACTACCCATAGCGATAGGTACTTCGTTAAAAAAAAGCGTGTAGTAGGTATATATTTTTTTAGACTTGTTTTCAAAATTCATGAAATGAAATGCATGCAATCATAAAATATAAATACAATAAAAAAATGCTTTAGTGATTCGGATTGATGAAAAAACGGTACTATACCTGCTCGCTATGTTTTTTGCGAGACTGTGTTTTTTGAAGTACCTGTGTAAAGTCGCCATCAAATATTTCGAAGAGGCAAAGGTGATCAATAATATCGATACGTTAACTCTAATAAATTAATAATAGATTGCATGTGCCGATATTTTTGACCACCTTGGCCGCTCCGAAATACCTATCTGATGGCGACTGTACTAGTAGGTACCTACAATGATTTTTTCCCCAGCTTTTTCCAATTTTTAATCAGAATAGGATCAATTTGAATGAATACATTAGAAAATCTTACAATTTTTCAATCAGCTAAAACAAGAATCAGAAAAAATATTAACACCATCGTAGCGCTGAAGACACAAAATCCTGTTGAGTTTTTAAAGTCTATGGCGGGTTGCGTCTTGTTTCGACACAGTAAGTTGTAGGGAGGTGCACATAAGCTACGGTAAACAATTAGCATAATAATTTACATTGCTCTCCTTTGAGGAGCACCGCCGCTCTCGCCGCTTTGACCCGGTTATTTGTCACTTCACACACGAATGGTTTATGAAAAATTTGTAGAAAATTGGTTTCAACCTAGGGGTAATTAGGTAAAGAGGTAAAACTGTGTTTTGTGAGGGGTAACGAACAACGTGCCATCAGACATAGTGGGCACAACGGAACAGTTGCACTGTACTGAGTTTTAAGGGGTAAATGACCCATCTAAAACTTTCAAGGGTCAGCTACCTATTTCCATTCATTTAGTCTCAATCGTTCATGAAGATTTTTTATTTTGCAAATTTTTGTTAGTCATTTAAATCATGGTCACCCATTATAAGCTGTGCTGTTTGTATTGATTTCGTATATTTTCTCCACTTAGATTATAGTGTCCCACATCTAAGCTAAGGCTTTTTTGTTGATTCGTATCCTTTCGTATACTTTGTAGTTATTTATCTATCTCGTACCTTTTAACAGGTATTTTTTGTATATTTACGCATTTCTTAATTTATTTTGAGGCTCTCAAAACAGCTGTAATGATTTCGTTTAAGTTTCCTATTTGAGGGGGGCAAAAACAAAGGGTCTAGTTTTGTCCAGTTTGCTGGGAAAACGTGTGTTTTCGAGTTTTAGCCTGAGCTGAGCTCGACTGCCCAGGTACTAATCTATTCAAAGATATTGATAATTACAAAGCGGGCAATCTGCCTAACAACTGATATCCTAAACAACTAGAACAGACACTTACATTTGGCAACCCTAATTGCAAAAGACCATTACCACCCTCTCTTCATTAGCTAAAGTTCCCCACTCGCGGTGTCTCAAGGCAGGCGAGCTCAGTACATATTACATAGTAGGTACGCTATGTAATCGGCCCCTAATGCTTACTCATTGGCGAGCATGCCCCGCAATTAGCCTTTTATGGCCGCCCCCATTGGCTAAGGCGTACAATAGCGGAACGTAGGAATAGGAAACAATGTTATGCAGGTAGACGATCGATGTACTGACAAGTGCTTCTGTATAATTGTGTATAGATAGGTTTATAAATGAAAAAAAAAAATGGTTGACTAGGTTGGGCGGCAATTCATACCTTTGCCATAAAGGCTGATTGTCATTCACATAGATTTTTTATATATATTAGCTGCTGCCCGTGGCTTCACTTGCATCAAATTAGATTTTTTTGAAACTTATTGCTGTAATTTCTAAACTGTATTTACCATTTTTAGGGTCAAAGGTTACTTTTGACATGCCTAACTATGTATTGTTGGTATGTAAATCGGCTGAGTAAGATGTTTTTGTTAAATACAAAACAATATTTTGCTCATTGCTTAAGAATAGCAATTTCTTGGTAAAGGTTTCATTATTTTATTTTGGACTTTTAATACAATGTATGCAAACATTCGTGAAACTCGGTTCAGTAATTAAGGCGTGAAAGCAGAACAATAAATTCACTTTCGCGCTTATAATATTAGTAAGGATAAGTATTGCTAAACGTCTCGATTTATGACCTGTTGGAAGTACCTACCTATTTAACTATGCTTACCTAGCCCTTTTTTTCTAAAATAGGGTGACAAATGACCAACACTCATAGACATTCCACATCACCAGAGATTGCAAATCAGTTGACAGCTTATAGGATTTAGATAGAGTAGGTATCGCATGTGCTAGTAAAATATCGCCTCCTCTCGTTTAGGTACCTACTCTCCACGCTGGATCACAGTGAGCCGACTACTTTAGATTACTTACTCAGAAATAATAAACAAACTATTTATTATCTCTGAATAATAGTATTGATACTTAAGCTACGAACAAATACGAAGATCATTTCGTTTAATGAAAACCGCATTATAAAGTCACGGTTTCACCCGTTGCAGTAAAGAGTTCTTATTATAAATTCATTCGGCGTATCGTAAGCTACTAATTAAAATCAAATTACACATACCGTCAAATTAGAACATGTCGGGGGAACGCAACGAATTTTCTCATCATATGTAAAAACAATGGCTACTGGCGGTTGCCTGCTTATCTACTATCTTACATCAATAAATGCCTTTCTTTAGAACGTACGAGTCGTTATATACAATTTTAATTACGTTCATCCGACCAAAATTTCATGATCTTTCCCGCAGAGAGATGCGTTTAAAGTAGAGGTGTCTGAATAAAATGGAGTTAAACTTTTTAGTTGCGCATGGAGAATGTTTGTAAGTTGCGTTTTAGATATGGATGACGATTGTCACGGGGCGGCGCAGGAGAGCCAGTAATGGTTTTATCACTGGGCTGGGGCAAATACACTCCACCCTTATTGTGTTCCATCAGCTTGTGTCGTATCCATACTTAATATTATTAATGCGAAAGTGTGTTTGTATGTATGTCCGTCTTTCACGTCGAAACGGAGCGACGGATCGACGTTATTTTTGGCATAGAGATAGTTTAATGGGCCCGAGAGTGACATGGGCTACTTTTTATCCCGGAAAAATGCACACACAGTTTAAATTTGATCCGTTCATTTGTGCCGTAGGTCCGATAGAGATATGATTAGGTACGTATATTAGTCGCACTTGTTACCATCGTTAGCTAAAATATGTCCCTCCGCCAAAAAAGGCCACAATGACTGGTCCAGAGCGGCCCACTTGGTAGAACGGAGTCATAATATCTCTACCATGTGAATATTTTAGTGGATAAGATTCCTATGCGTAACATTACAAAATCTTGTTTGGTACTTATTAGCATTATCGTTGATGTCTTACATCATTTACTCCGTTAAATCACTATGCGAAGCCCCTTTTGCACACTGTTTGGGGCGTTACAGCCCATGCGAAGTTATACTCTATCATACTTTAAGCTCTGGCAATTAATTACCATGTGTTACGGCAGTCAGTTAAAAGACACCTGTCGGCATTGTTTTAGTCAGATTGTTTTTGATCCACGCGGACCCTTCAAATTATCATGTGCCTTGGGAGTTGATGATTTAAAATTCTAACTTCCCAGCGTCAGGTATCGCAAGGTGCGCGTTTGTATATGATTAGCAGCTTGTCAGAACCGAGTTAGAGTTCCGATATATTCAAATTTAATCGTCAAAGGGTTGAACTTATACATTTTATCATAATTAATGGGCCCACTTTTTACGCGGCTGATGTCAGTTTGCTTGACGATTTGGTTTCATTAGCTAGTCGCCTTATTTGGTGAAATATAAAAATAATTACGAGTCAGTCAAGGTGCTCCATACGCACATACCTATAATAAACAATTTATTATCAAATTGGAATAGGGAAGAAAGTGCATGCTTATTACCCATACGACTAGCCATACTACTTGTATTGTACTATTACTTATTCTGTGGCCATACGGAGTATTGCAAAAATACTAGGACTATAAAATGGAAAGAGCGTTAAGGGGTGTTCAAAGGAATTTAGTAAAACTCATGCAACACTATAGATCGAAACTCTTTTTATTTACCTAATATCCTAAGAGTGATAAAGACAACCATAGAAGCAATCAATGTCCTTTTATTAAATAGTCTGTGTGAATTCAGGTTGATCTGTCATGAGAGCCTAGAGCTGGTCCTGCCATTAGCAACAGTGTTTTTTTTTAAATTTTATCTTTCTTTATTTCCTATTTTCTAATATACCGTTTCTTTATTAATACACCGACTGTCAACTAGACATATCTTCTACGGAATGAAGACCGCGATTAACCTTTAATAAGCCCCCGAAACTTCGATGCATCTAGCAGCGTCACAAAAGCGTCACATTGCTGAAGTCAAAAATAATGTCAAGCGTTAGTGATCGAAATAATCTACCTACAACTCGCAAGAATAAGAAGAGATAGAATTGTTAGTACCATTTAATGCTGGGATTCTGAAAACGATAGGTACATCTGCCACCAAATCCCGGGATTTTGAAAATTGCTATTGTGTACACACAATATTCCTAAATCAGACAATAATTGAACTTATACATCCGGATTGCTACCACCACCACCATCTTGCTCGCTAATCCTGCCGTGAAGCAGCAGTGCTTGCACTGTTGTGTTTCGGCGTGGAGAGTAAGACAGCCGGTGAAGTTATTGGCACTTGAGGTATCCCATCATAGGCCTCTAAGTTGGCAACGCATCTGCCATACCCCTGGTGTTGCAGATGTTTATGGGCGGTAGTGATCTCTTACCATCAGGAGACCCACTTGCTCGTTTGCCATCCAGTCGCATAAAAAAAAATTGTGTCCAAAGATTCCATCATCACCTGAAATCAGGATTATTTTATTGCCGATTTGGTAAGACGTATTTTTATTATCATACTTAATTAGCGAATATTACTTTATGAAACATTTTGTATATACTTAGTAACTTTTTGCTGCCAGTATCATCGATCGAGCAAATTCCGATAGTCACTGTTGATCAAGATAAAAAAAGTTTAGTTGCCCTCAGCTGACTGGGGGAAGGGTCCCTTTAATCGCCTTGGTGATTAATTTACATAATACCTTCCAGTTATACTGTTGTACACATGTTAAATGACGATTGTAGATAAAAATCGTTAAGTACTCGATAATATTAATTAAACGTTAATACATTTAAAGAAGTGGTTGTACAGAAATACCCATGAAAAGCTACATCAGCTCTTGTTTCTAATGCGATAATGCCCTATTAATCGCTCGAATGTTAACTGGAAGAAATCTCTCGGAGGGATAAGTTCGCCTTTCCACATCTGTTCCTCTTGTTATTTGTTAATTATATGTCTTTTCTGTAGGTATAGTGAAGAATTTGATTGTGCAAGTAAATAAATTTTAATACAATATTTTTTATCCCAGAATAGCTTTGTAGGGTAAGAAAATATAAGTAAGTAGATTGATTTAACAAATTTTGGTTAGACTAAAAAAATAAATTTTCCACAAATCATAAAGTCCATTCATTACTTACTTATACCTATAAGTATAGCATAATCGTAATGCAGCGAATGACAGTGACAACAGTGTTCGTGCCGAATCTGATAGCGAATGCAGTCAATTGTCCGGAGTGCACTTCGTTGTCGAGCTGGCTATCTTCGCAATTTGCACTGTCCCTATGACAGGAACAAGACATGCGATGGCTACACGTGACGGATTTACAGTACTTCTGTCAGTAGCATGCTGTGTGAGCCGTAAGTATTGAGGGTCGATTCTCATCATAATTTATTTTGCCGATATAGATTTTATAAACTTACTTTTTTTAAATCGAAAATTGATATGATACCAAAAATATCTTTATTTGCGCGTGTAGGTACCTACAGCAAAAATTCGCTTCATTTATATCATTTACATAGCCGACTACATTGGCAGATAGTTTAGTCGCATTTTGAATCTGTACGAAGATATATTATGCATTGCAACCTAAACACATTAGAACGAAAACGATCGGCTGATAAATAAATTTGAAATAAAATTTAAAACTATTGATATTAATCGTTATCTTTGTATTCGCCACTCACCACATGCTCTAGCTCGACCTGCAGAAATCGATCGATGTTTATCTTAAATTATGCTACTAATACAGGCTATAAAGTCATGTGTAACGTCGGAAGCCTTGTCGCTGTCATAAAACTGTTTCAGAGAACATTAATTTTATCAATGACACTGCATAGAGACATTAAGATTGAGACGTTATCTTTTATCAAAGCTTTCCATTGTGTATGAAACAACTGAATTAATAGCTCGATGGTTTCGTCCTGTTTCGTCGTATGCAAATCGATCGACGGTCCCCTCATAACTTACACATATTAAAAACAAATGACCTAACAGCTTCAATAGGTTTTATAGCAAGGGAAGGGTATTTTTTACTACAGTATAATTTTATTGGATTCTTCACTTGTATTGTAAAAGTAGCTTAAATAAAAATAAATACGAGTAGTACCTAACTATATATCGAATATTTCAGTAGATAAGTACCTACAGTTACTGAATGTGTTATTAAAAACTTTCTTTTAATTTACCCGACGTGTTCATGTAATCACACTTTACCCACAATGTGTCTTACCCGTAGTATCTATAGCTTAAAGCATTGCGACTGCCATCGTTCGTCTTGTTTAAAATTCGTCCCTCCACGATTCCGATATGTAAATGGCAAGCGACATTCGAATACAAAAAGCTCGAGCGCGGTGGCAACGAGTAAATCAATCGATCAACGCCGGATATACTCGTAGGATGTCTTCTATATGTCTTCATTGTGTTCATTAGCGTCGGGAGCGGGCCATGGCCCGACCACACCTGCCTCCAGAATATGTCCGGCATTCCGCAAAAACGCACGAATTGAACACCCCTGCTATTTGGTGGATTCGTTTGTATGAACCCGCGCAGTTCGTAAGTGTTTTTGATAGTATTAACGTATAAGATCGAGGGCACTCCTACTGTACTTATAAAGTTTATTAACAGATCAACTGCTTCGTGCCGATACGTCACTTCTTATATTTAAATTTGTGTATGGAAATTCGACGCTAATATTTAATCAACTATTGATTAACATTTGAGAGTGCGGCAGTAAGACAAATTAATAACTTTTTAACGTTTTTTACAGCAATTGTTTGATCTTGTCGATGAAGAGAGAATTAATAATTGGTTCTCATTAATTTAATTAAAGACGTGTTATGATTAGAACTATATTGTATTGTTATTTAAAATGACGCGCTCATTATCAGTCCTTTCGCTTGAAGGCGTATAAGCGTAGTATAAAAACACAATGGCTTCGAATTGGGACCGTTACACGCGGCTATTACGCTATTAAATACCCTAATTACAGATCAAACTCCGTAACCACAAAGGCTTCATCTCGCGTCGCTTTTTCGACTTTTGTGTCGTTAAAAGTGTAGTGTGAGACCCGTGCATTAGCGGTTTTAAAATTGCCTGTGGGTTCCGCATATCGTCGGCCTACACAATGGAGGAAACTGCTATTGTCTGCAGAAATGGATCCGTGTCTTAGATTTAGATTAAACGTAGATTAATTGCTATAAGACTTTTACCACGTCTTCTTAAAGAAATATTTCGAACGAATGATGTCAAAAGTACTTGGTTAAGGAACACAAAGGCACATTTCAAAGTAAACATCTTAACCGTCTATTAAATGTGATTATGCAGTCAACTACTGTTGAAGCAAAGAAACAAATCTGAGCACCGCGTTGGAATCACAACAAATAGATACGGTACATATACGGAAACACTGCATGCGGTTTGTGGTTTTTTTTCAGTACAAGTAAATTACGTGGGATAAGTCTAAAGGATCTTTCACAGGTTCTTAGCGCATTATGTGGCGTAGCAAGGTCAGTATCATGCATTCATCATTATGTTTAATACAAAACTGATTCAACAATGCAAACGGCCCTGTATTTTGCGTTATTCCTGGCCTTTGTAACATATTTCTCGTTTAATGAATATAAGTATTAATTTATCTTCCAATTACACTTATAGACAGCGTGAGAAATATCAGAACAAATTATGACTTTAAAACTACTAAAAATGTTACCTATATAAAGGCATCTGATTATGATATGAGTTTCGATTCCCATTTCCAAGGGAAAAAATGTTTTTATTCTAATAAATTAAGATTTGAAATCACTGGAACATGTGTTGATTAATTTTATCCCTAATTCATGACTCTAGTGCACACAACTAAGGATAAGTCCTAATGAACAATATTTTAACTTGCACTTTTAGGGGATAAAAATCAACTGTGCAAACTTGCAAACTTTGTACCTAAGTAGTAACTTGAATCTGATCTCTAATGCTCCATCAATCATTACAGGGGATCAACCGGGTCGCACGATCCATGGGTAATAAGTCGGTACACTAACTAGTCGAAGTCTGAAATAGGTTACTATAGAATCTACGACATTTAACCTACGTTGTTAAGAAAATAAACCCAGGGCGTTATCATAGCTCGCTTTGTATTTACGAGCACGAGTATCCACCTTAATTCTAAGCACCAGCGGGTAAGCCATAAACGTAGTCAACCGTCCATTTTCCCGATATCGCGACTACAGGCAGCGGACACGCAAAGCTTTCCAACTACTTCATTTTAAAAGGGTTTAAAAACCTCGCTTACCTAACCAAAAACAAGAGTTAGCGATTTTATCCTAAGGCCCAGTTTACACTGTGGTCGCGGTTACGTAAATGAGGTTTGGTCGGTCAGACAGGGTATTAGCATAACGACCCGCGCGCCCCTTAACGCAGCATGCTTGGTCATGCCGACCCGAGCGCTGCTCGCAATTTCCCGGTGCTTTCGTGAAAAGTGTTGCGACTATGTAAAAATTTACGTGATATTTAAATACATGGAGGCAATTTGAAACGAAATGGCGGTGGTACGTCGCTTTCTATGGCATTTAGTACAGTGGCGCTAATTAAATTAAACCTAATATTAAATGGGTGTACCTACTATTTTTGTTACTATTAGATAATTCAGACTCAAATATTAATCCCGTTTAAAGAAACCATTTGCTATTATTTGCTCTGATATTTTACATTTCAAACTAAATAATTAATAAACTAGTAGGTACTTAATACAGATTTTAGTTTGCTATTAAGTCTTTTAGAGCCACGCAAAAATATCACGGCTATAATATTACAAAATAGTGCCTTATAGTTATTAGGCTAGATCAATATAATAAGATTCAGAGAAAAAGTATCCTATTTAGTTTTGAATTCCAAAAATATTGGCGTATGTTGTACAAATGATGCTTTACTTTTTGATTACTATTTTGCATTGATAATAAAATCAAAAATAACCTATATGTTAACACACTAATTTGAATTACCCAACCGCACTTTAAAAAACCTAAATAATAGCACAAATACATACATCAACGTCGTGTCGCGGCGGCAAAACTTGCATTTCACGTAAATCCAATTTGTGCGGGCCGTCCGAAAGGGCGAGTCGTGGCGGGCTGTAATTATTCACGTGTTATGACATCTCATTTGCATATAATCGGTAAGGCAGTCTCCGATGCGTGAGGCAACAATAAGGTAACGTAGGCCATTCACACGAACGCGGCGGCCTATCAAGATCGGCGCCGGCCTATGAAAAAGCGGCCACGTATTAAATAAGCTACCTAAGATGCCGTGATTATTTTTCTCGTAAGCGCCATCGTAAATTGCGTACCAGTATATACATATTTCTTAAGTTTATTTGATTACTTATATACTTTACCGTTACTAGCGGTTTTTGATTTATATACATAAACCTACATGTAGCTTTATTTATAAAATGTACCTAACTAGCTGTACTTCCATGTTTTTTAAATTGCATAATAAAACAATTTATTATTTCAAAGAAAAAAATGTTTCAGATGTTTTAAAGCTATTTAAAACAACAAAACAATTCGCGTTTTTAAATACTAAATGCTCTAGCCCCTAAGATACAGGTTTTTACCTAGTTTAGGGGACAGAATGTTGACCTTTTCCAAGACCCAGTTATACCTTTAATAGACCTAAACTCATATGAATGTAAATTACTGCTTTTTATTATACAATAAATCATCATTATTATTATTATTAAATAAACATGCTTTATCCTGAAATATATATATATCTAAATTAAAAATTATTTTACGGCACAGCGTCCGCTAAATGTAAGTATATGGTAAAATTTAAACAAATAAACCCGTTGCATAAAGCCGCGGTATTGGAAAGCGGCGTGGGATTTGTAAGCCACCAAAGCACTAAGATTTGCACGGGCTGCATCGTTTAACGCATATCTATGCATATCGCCACTCCGAAACCCATTGTGGCCAGTGCAGACCGCGAAGCGAGCAAAATCACTTCCATTATATGCGAAATAGAGGAGCGATAGACTAAATTCCTTGATAGGTAATTGCTGGCTTTTTCATATAATTTTTCTTCATAATGAGCATTAGTAACTGTTTTGAACACTACCTGTTTCTGCTATGGTTTTACTTTCAAGATTATTTTACTAAGGTTGAAAAATATTTATATTTAAATTAAACCAAGTTAAAACAATGGCTTCGATTTGACTAAAAAACCCTTAGTTGTCCAACCATCTGCTGATTTATTATATTCTGAACTAGTGTTAGTGACTCCATCTGTGAATAAATTGTGTTTCGCTAAAGCAATTACTTTTTCGGTATATATACTCGTAAGTACCTATAAGCTACCTTATGCCCAGTGTTTCAAACTATCTCCATACCAAATTAAATCTTAATGCGCTCAGGGGTTTAAGCGTTGACAAACAGACAGACAGAGTTTCTTTCGCATTTATAATAATAAATGAGAATCGATACTTTGTATAGGATAACTTCGTAGGTAGGTAGGTATGTTAAGTATATGACACAGAGAAAAAGTTAAATTTCAGTATGAGAGACCCCCACTTTATGATACTGTATCAACAATTTAAATCGAAATTGATGTAGTTTTATATGTATAGTTAATACTGTGTAGTATATTTTTATAGCGGTCAGAGGGTCACCGACGGTGCTGGCTGAAAATCAGCCCTGCGGCGTTCTTAACGTCTCAGCATTATGCTGAGCCGTGTCCGATTCACAACCGCAATGACACATACTATCTTACTCCTATCTATACTATCCTACTTAATAATATTGTTTTGTCTTGTGTAGTGTTGTCTATTGTTCTGTTGTATTTCTTTCTTTCTTTGAAAGTTTTCTGTTGTCTTACACCAGAACTTATAAGAAGCCGACTTCTTCATACTATCACCAGTATAAACTGTGAGTTAGTTAGTACCAGTTCTTACCTAATAGCTTAAAGTTATTCGTTTGCAGAAGCTAGCTAGATCATTTTGATTACCTATTGTTACAAATGCTTAGGTTTTTTATTGATTTTTATCTATAAAAATGCCACTATATTGCCACTGCTCAATTGTACTTACCTAACTACAGATTCCCAATTCCTCTTTCCATCCTTTGATTGAATAAAAAAATACCATAGAAATGAAATCAATCGACAGGCTTTTTTTTGCCTACCGTACCATGTGGGCACAACACATCTACTTTCAGACGAGTCAAGCGTACGTCAGTAGAAACCGTATGTGAAATGACGATTAAGAACAGTTGTAAGTAGCCTTTGTTCGATCGTAAGATAAGCTGACTTATTGTGCCAGGCCGCTGGATAGACTTATTCAGATGATGTGTGCGAAGAACCTAGCTGTCTATCAACTACTGTATTTTAATAAGTTTTTTTCGGCTCTGATGAACAGTAGCCAATTATTTAATTACTGGGAATTGCTTTTGGTTACCTGATTGTGTTTTTTTTTCTGACAGTCTAGCCATGTGCCGTTTTGCAGTGTTCTTGCCCTCAATAACTAACGCTTGATTAAATAAATAACGGGTCTCATGTAGGTACTATATGATCCTAAGAAGGATTAAAAACAACTTATGTGATTATTTGATAAGTCGAAAAAAAAGTAAATTAGCAAATAAATATTGTAACCTATACCACGTATATTTTTCGCTGTTGGAATGATAACGACTAACTAAACCAATAGCCTTAACGTGGATTTAATTCAGTTTCTGGCTGGATGTGGCCGACTGGCTTAAAATGAATTTTCTGATTTTCTAACCGACCGTACCGTTCGTATATCTGGTTAGTTTATCCTTCGGTCAAGGCTTTAGAATGTAATCAATTCAGATTATCACATCCGATATAATCTCTATTAGAATTTACATGTAGGTACAATGCCGATATTTATGGAGTTATCTAATTACTCCGCACTATTGTTAGTTTTTGGTTCGCACCGTTATATAATTACTAACCGTTTCGTAATTGCTGCTTCTTAATTGTATGAGAAAGGATAATGAAGGGGACGGCTATACTCGTTACAAAAGGTAGCAGTGGGCTATGTGTAAATAATAAACGATATTGTGACCATTGTTTTATTTAATGAATTTCTCTAAAACTGAACTCTCTTAAATAGCAATTGAAATTGTTATAGTATTCGTCGCTCGCCAGCAGTAATAAATTTATGTTAGAAATAAGTATTATATTTCCAACGTCACCAAAAAACATGCAAGTAAGTCAAACATTTGGTTAGAAGAAAACATCATCATCATGTCAGCCGAAAGACGTCCACAGTTCACTCAGACCGGTCTTGTGCTTTCCGACCAGGTCATCGCTAGCTCAAAGCCACTTAGAGGGCTATGGAGAGGGCTATGCTCGGGGTTCCTCCGCGGGATAGAATCAGAAATGATGATATCCGCAGTAGAACTAAGGTTACCGACAGAAGAAAACAATGTTTTTGAATTATCTAAATTTAAAGTTAAATTGCAACTTGTATGTTTTATCACGTGTTATAAATTTCCCTTATATTTTTGTTTTTCTTCTATCTGTTTTTTTGGATATTTAATTATTGAACTAATAGAAAAACTACATGTTTCGCAACAAAACACCTAGCTGACAAGACACAAAAACGCGTTATTTACAAAGTCAAATATACAATTCCACGTTTTCAATTCTACATTCCCATGGACACGTAACGTAAAGACTTGGCAATTAAAACCAACAACAAATGATTTCCGTTAGTAAAATTCGTAATTTCGAAATTGGCGTGGCCGATGAGCGGTTGCCGCCCTAATGGCGGTTGGCTACATAACCGCGTATTTACATATCGGGCCGAGCGTCAGTTGTGTGCTTTTTCTTTTAATGTATGTAAATGGGAAACAATTAGGCGAGTTAAAACACGGGGTAGGCAGTCTAGGCAAGTGCGAGCGGCCCTTCCGTCGCTCGCCATATGCGGGTGGGCGGGCGGTGCGGCCGAGGCATGTTATCATACGCTTTTTTTGAAGGGTAGTCGGCTTCTAAAAATACTCGAGCGGTAGAGGAGATACGAATATTAGTAACTTGCTACTTTTGATTGTGATATTTTCGTTCATTCAATTAAATTATGGTTCATCGATTTAGAATGTTATCGTTTGTGCACCAATAGTTTAGTATGAATCATGATTCTCAAAGAAATTTAAGGCTTAATTTCAAGTTTTTTTTTCAGTTTAGAAACTTGTAGGTTTGCTTTAAAAACATTCTCTCATAATATTTACAACAGGTTAATTGATGAGAAAGTTTGAGGTAAGCACATAAATACAGCCAGTTTTTGTTGAATTTCAAAAACTAAAATTAGATAGAGTAAGTCCTACTTAGTACCTACCTCTATCAAAGCTTATAATGTAACAATAATTTTCATCAAACATTTTTTTTTACGACACTGCTCGAAAATGTGGCCATAGATAACCTAAACCCAGTACACAAAACTGCCTACTTTTGTACATTTAACAGCTGACTCATTTATGGCTCGAAAAACATGACAACAATGTAACATTACGGTAACAGGTCGTACCTTTTATGTAATTCATAGTACGATACGATTTTTTAGAATATATTTCAGAATAGTTTTCCCGGCGTGCTGCATGACAATTGGACCAATCAAAAAGTAATCATCTGCTGCATGTGGAATTAAATTTACCAATGTTTTTTTTATGAGCTGTTTTTTTTCTTACAAGCATAATATGCACAAAATGCTTAAAAAAAATTAAGTATGAAAAACGCTAGAGCATTAACTTTTTAGCCTGCTGCGCACGGCACTGTACTGGCTGCACAGCCAGGCTGCTCAGTCTGCGAGCAATACATCTTCATCATGTTCGACCTGCTGCTGCAGCCAGGCTGCCGTTTTTATTTTTTAAATACCTGTGTGGTTTTGGGTACTGGCCACTAAGAACGGACTCGTTTAAAAAACATTCTGTCGCAAAAGAAAAACTATAATCGGCGGGAGCAACGCAGTCTTTGGATTGTTATTGTTTGTTTTGTGATACCTAAATGTTTTTTATTTCCTCGCTGTGGTCGTGAAAAGCACAATGTTTAGTCTCAGTCAAAAGTGCAATTGATAGGGGAGTCCGGGAGGCATGCCCAGGTGGGAGACTTGAACCATTTCGAATATCTAATTCAAAGTTCGCGCCACCGGCAACACTGATAGTTCGTGTTATACTCGCACACAAGACTCAACTAGTAGCGCCGCCATATTAGCCGCCATTAGTACGGTTGGCAGTAAACGGAGTACACATGTTTCTGTTACCAAAAAGTGAAAAAAATATTTTTTGTAATTTTACGCTATTCAGATGCTTAATGGGTGAGTGCTGTTATTTTATCTATCATATTGACTAGTTATTATAGTTTTACCAACAATGAGCGGTTTAAACATTCGATGTTAGAATTTAGAGAATAATCACTTAACTGAACTAAGGGGGGTGCGAGACTTGATCAATGTAATAGCAGGGAGACATGACCACATGGTTTAATCCTCCGCACAGCATTTTAAATACGGATTGGCTTTAAATTTATGTCTTTTTTTTTAGAAACTCATACCATATAATGCCAGTACAAGGCAAAAGGGTGCACCCGAAAAAATATTACCAAACAGGAATTGGAGACGCTGTTGAAAAAATTAAGAATAGTGCAACTATTCGAAAAACAGTAAAGAGAGAGGGTTTTCCAGTTGTTGACAGTGAGTAGCGAAGACTAAGAAGACAAGAACAATAAATCTCTTATAGGTATTTTTTTATAAGTTCAGTATCTGGGTGACCGAGCTCCGCTTGAGCTAAAACTCGGTACCAAGCGTTTTCCCAAAATAAGACCAAGCTAGATCGATTTTTATCTCCGAAAACCTACATACAAATTTAATCGAAATTGCTGGAGCCATTTCGAGATTCTGATTATATATATACAAGATTGCTCGTTTAAAGGCATTAGATTAAGATAATTTATGTTTAACATCGTGGTACTAGATAATAATCAAAAAGTGAAATCTAATTGAATCATACTTTAAATACATTCTTCATTCTTTTTTCAAATAAATAGTTTTAATTAAACAATAATGTTTTTCACTGTTTTCTCTAATAAATAAATATATGGTCAAATCTCCCGCACCCCCTGATCAACTCTCCCATGGGTTGGGAGACTTGAGCCATATTCCAAATTTTATAAAAAAAAATGCAAAATGCAATTATTGTTTTATTATATTTTCAATAACAACCTAACGATACCTATTTAGGCATGACGTCTACATGCCAAAAATCGGGTTACTGCCACTTACGGTTACAACTTTAGCGGATAAGAGTAAAATGAGGTTCAAGTCTCCCGGACTTCCCCTAAACTCGTATTGTCGGAGGCCTCCCTTTCGGGTCGGCCTTCGAATCAACTCGTTTATCTATAGTTTACTTATATTAAAACAATGTACTTTTTTTCATCACCATGGTATCAAAAAAATAAAATCAATAATGTATGTTTACTCGTTACATTATATATATCCTACGCACGCACACGTTTTGCAGTAACTACGTATCCGCGACAGGTAAGCACTAAGTATACAGTGTTCGTGATTCGTTATTTAAATAATTCTTACCGCAGGCTATGGAATAGGGAAGCGGGTAGTTGGGTAGGTACCATTAAATTATTATAACATTATAACTATTCGATAGTAAACGTAAGCGTGTAGGAAACCAATTAAACTGTCTCGCGAGGTTATATTATTGTTTCCTATTGTATTGTACCCATCTTACTAAGTACTTTTAAGAGATTAGCATGTTCCAAATAAGATAGGTCTATGATGAATTTTAAAAGCGTATTTATACATAACAGGGAACTATGGCCCTAGCCCTCTTGTTCTGAGAGGAGGCCTGTGCCCAGCAGTGGGACGTATATAGGCTGGGATGATGATGATGATGATTTATACATAAATATAGCAAAGGATGGTTCAAAGTAGACTTTTTAGAGTTTAGAACACATGGTGGGAAGACCAGCGTTGGCCTACCCGGCCAACACTATGCTGAGCTGGGACCGCTTCGCGAGTTCGCATATTGTTGTTTTTTCGTTATTATTTTTGTGCGTTTAGCGAATAAATATTTCTATTTCTATTTATTTTATTTCTATTTTTATGATTTTTAAAACCATTTGTTAGGATACTTTTTCGCTTCGTGTTACACAACTGTTCCTAGTCAAAGTTCTGGAATTATTTTTAGAATGTCCCATATCATTTACAATTCTCAATCTTTTGGATATTGGAGGCAGATTGGTGTTAGTCCATTGCCGCGCGTCATGGCACGAAAAATACCGGCTTAGTTGTTTTTAGACGAAAAAAAAGAGATGGCCACCATCATCTGCGACAGGCAAGGTGTTATACCTACATTGATAAGTTGGTAGAAAAGAGAAATAAAACAGGAAAGGAAGGACTGGAATTAAATTCCCTGCTTTACTGTCTGCTTAAAACATCCATCCAAGCCTCGTCGTACGTCTAGGCGAGCGAAAGAAAACTAAACGAGACTTGGATTAGGTTTCTCAAAGTGTAGAAAAGAAAACAAACAGTATGAACGAAAAAAAATGCCTGCATTAGTGACAGCCCTTATTTTCACAAGTAGCTCAGTAAAATTATGGGGTAGTCTCACTTCGTCTAAAAAGCAACTGGTCTATGTAGCATGTGGTCTAAAAAGCAGCTGGTCTAAGTAGCAAATGGTCTATAAGGCACCTGGTCTAAGTAGCAAGTGGTCTATAAGGCAACTGGTCTAAGTAGTAAGTGGTCTAAAACGCAACTGGAAGCTGGTCTAAAACGCTTTTCGCCTAAAACGCAACTGGTCTAAAAATACAACTCGTCTATAACGCTACTCGTCTAAAACGCTTCTCGTCTAAAATGCAACTGGTCTAAAACGTTTTTAGTCTAAATCTCATCTCGTCAAAAATGCAAGTGGTCTAAACACAAATTAGTCTCACTACCATACGTACGAAATCTTTTTGAGTAGGCTTCATTACGACTTCACACTAATATTATAAATGCGAAAGTTGGTGTGTTTGTTACAATCACGCGTAAACTAAATAGCATAAAATAAAATTAATTTACAACATCAAAAAGCAATGCTCGCTTTGCTCGTGGTTCAATCCCAGAATCCTTCGCTTGCTCGACTTTCAATTATAAGTACTCGTGCCAAACAGTAACTTTCCACCCTTGCATAACAAATAACTATTAGACAAGCTTTTATTTAACTTTACGATTGGGCTCAAATTTGCTATACATGCGTATATTTGCTGACAATGTAATAATATGGTACCATAGAGCTGAACTGATGATGGAGTAACGAAACAATAAGATAGCCCCGCCGTGTTTGGACTCATCACAATTGCCTTGATTAAGCAAAGAAAAGTATGCATAGTCGGCAATAAAAGCTTGTTTTAAAAAATAATTTTAGACATGAACGTATTTCTTTATCGTATGTTTATGCTAGTAGATAGGCATAATATAGGTTCTAAGGAATAAAATACTTCTTCATATTTAGACCAAGTGGCGTTTAAAACCGATTATCAGGTAGCTTAAGACCACTTGTTACTTAGGCCATCTGCGTTTTAGACCTATGGCTATGGTGTCTTAGGCCATTTAAGTTTTAGACCACTTGCTACTTAGTCTAGCTGCTTTATAGACCACTTGCTAATTGGACCAGCTTTCTTATAGACCACTTACTACTTAGACCAGCTGATTTTTAGACCACATGCTACATAGACCAGTTGCTTTTTAGACGAAGTGAGACTAACCCAAATTATAGTTATCACTGGGCAAATAGCTAAGTACATATTATGTTTGCCAGCAGGTTACACAGAAGGTTAACTATATAATATGTGACAAATCAACTGGATTGATACGGTTGTGGTACATTTGTGCATTTTTGCACTGACGTGTGACAAAAATAGGTAAATTAATTTTGACCTATAGGTAAAGGCTTCTGTGAGTGTTAAGCATTTCGTATTTAGAGTTCAGTAGATAGCCACCTATTACCTACATACCTTAAAAAAATCTTTATGGGATTAATACGTTGTCCGTCTGTTTGTCCACACTTTTTTCTCAGGGAGCGTGAAGGTATTAAGTTGAAATTCGTATGAAATATTTAATAAATGGTGAAAATCTGATAATCACTCATCCCCAACAACAACTTTGTTTTCGTTAAAAAATTACGAAATTCAAACTTATCTTCCTTGCTTTTTAATTTGTACAGATCTTTCAGTGCACGAGTCCGATTCACAATTTTCCGTTTTTAGTAAAATTAAAATTAGCGTAGTCTTGTTTAGTGAGAGGGGAGGGGCTTACGCGGCACCGCCCCAAAGCGCGCCCATTGGGCGGTTCGCGTCACCACACTCGCCGGTCACCTCTTGGGGACACTACCGGTAATCGATAATGGTCTCACGCTTCACGAAAATGTGATAAGCACAAGTATGCTAAAGAATTACCGAAATCGAAATATTCAGTGAAAGAGTTAAAATATCTTATATCCATTCATTCTAATTCAATTCAAAAAGGTGTTTTCTTAAGTACAACAGTCGTAATGAGTCACTGTTTATTACTAACATGCTTAGATATATGTTACATTTTGCTCCATATAAGTTTATATACCTATTATTTCCAAGATTTCAAATAAGATTTGCCATAATAAAAAGTTGCCACGAGGAAACTGCCAGCTTTTATTAGGGACACAATGATACGGAAATCATTTTTAAATTTATTTTAATTTTATGTTACTGATTTTTAATTTATAGAATATTTTAGTTTCCTTTGTTATTGTTCTACATGTTTGTCAATTATACTCCATGTTTGTTAACTACTAACATGAGTATCTAGGAACCGACTTATTTGATAACAGCTGCAATTATAAAACGGGTAAAATAAAAAAAAACTTTTTCTGCTGTAAATTAAACTGTTCGTAATTGGGATGTCCCAATTTTTGACAACATATAATAAATCGAAAACCATTTGGAGAAATAGGCTTTGTGAAGCGTTTCAGAAATCAGATTCCAACAATGTGATAAACTGAATTAAATAAACAAAATTTAACTAATGACCCTCATTTGACCCCTGCAGTGTCTCGTCACAAAGGCAGTTATAAAGCAGGTCTACACTCGTAAGCAAATTGACAATTTGAAATGTTCCTGTCCTGCTTATACCTAATAACAAAGAGTGACAAAGATAGAACTTTAATCAAATGATGCGCACCCGGCCTTAAACAGTTGTCATTTATCGTAAAGTCCAAAATGTATACGAGCATTTCCAATGTAGGTACTTTTACGAATTAAAATATTAAATTACTACGTTACAAGTAAATATAAAAGAATTTAAATATAAGATTTAAATAAAAAAATATCCATTAACTATCACACCATTAAATAAACAGGAATAATCGAAGCTAAAAGAAGAGGGATAAATAAAACTATTTGTCACGGTTCATTTAGGACTCTTAAGCCGTGCTTGAATTATTGTCAAATGTAATGCCACAGATTATGATATGTGCGACCTGAATTTTTCTAGGCAATGGAACATGGCTATCTCACTGTTACGTCATCTAGCGTATTTCGTAAAAAAATATAAAAAATTATATAATCATCCAAATTCAAAATCAATGAAAAAGGTATCTTCAACTATCCTATTCTTTCCAAAAATAAAATAAAAACTATAGATTTTTTTTTGGTGCATCCCAATTGCTATTCATTATTAAATCATGATTGCATAATAACAATGAATAGTACGAGTTAGTAAATTTGTTCATTTATTACACCTGTGTACCTACCTTAGTATTCCATTTAGAAATTGCATTATGTACTACCAAAATCTCGGTCAATTTTAAAATAATACCAATACCTACCTACCCTCTATAAATCCCTATTTCATATACTTTAGTTTCCTAGTATGCCTACCTAATATTTAAGTGAATATTTTCCTGTCTTGATGAGCTCGAGCTGGTCCTGTAGTTCATAATAATTATATTATTAAATGTAATTAATATAACAACACGACGATAAAGCGACACAAGTAAAAAACCTTTCCAAAACAAGACACCTCACAAAACTAAATTAAAGAATCCGACCCGAAGAAGTCAATCGTGTAGAAAGGAGCACGATCTGAATGAGAATAGCATTCTTTGTTCTACAGGTAGGTGTCAGATCATGTGTCGCCGCTTGGGTGGTCTAAGATAGATAGCACAAATATTTTGAGCACATTATAATTTAAATGGGCACTGTCCGGGCTGTGCGCTATTGTCGGTCACACCACGACTAATGTCGTGTGTCACTTGCTATTCCACCAGAATACAGAGATCCACACAATGGTCCACGGAAGCTATAAAACTCGTCGAATTTCCCTTTGGGCAGGGAGGGTGGTATACCAAGTTACGCTGGCTGAAGGTATTTTGCGTGTAGAATCCAGATTGCAGTTGAGACTGTGGGTGAGGTGAAGGCTTTTGTGCTAGGGTGACACCTTCCTCTATTGTCGATGGAGGCTCGCTGTGAAATGGGTGTAAATGAGAATGAATACTGTTTGATTTTTATTAGGAATTTTAAAGGACTACTGTTGCAGGCAAACTAAATTTAATACGGGTGCTGTAATATTCTGTATTTATATCTACCTACCAAATTTGCCTAAAAATATTTAATATTTTAAGGGGCTGTTTCACCATCCATTGATTAAATTTATCTGACGGATAAATGTGGTGCCGGCTCTGTTTGTTTTGTTCGAATAGACGGAGAGGTGAGAAGTCTGGTAGTGTCGATGATTTAGACATGACGCGGAGGATTGTTATTGAAAAACCGAGGACATTATATCCTCCACTTGGCTGACATTGCCCTAGAGACCTCAAAGAAGCACAACTGACTCTACACGCCACTAAAATGTGCAAAGACGTGTTAATTGCGGATAAAGGATACCAGCTCCATCTAAACGGGATAAGGTCTATAACCCAGACAGCTTGAGCTTGAGCTTGAATGATAATAGTACATAGTGCATTAAGGGGCGTAAGAAGGTGATTACTAACGAGAGCCTATTAAAGATCCGAGTTTGTAATCCCCTCACGGCTCGTGATACACACAATGATTTTCATCACATTGCGAGGAAAAAAAATGCAAAAAAAAATTGTGTCCAAACACACAGCACAGCTCACAGCTCAGTTCACAGCTCAGCAAAAGCAAGACGCTTAGAAAACTACTGAATTACATATGGCTACCTGCTAATACAGGGGACTACTACAAAATTCGAAAATCGAAGTTCGTATCGTACCGTCCCTCTCACTCTTGTATTAAATAATATTAGCGTCAGTCACTTCGATTTTCGAATTTCTTGGTATCCTCCCCCCAGATTGACACTTTTTTCGAGCCGTCAACCATAGATAAAACTAAGAACCGTGTTTAGTTTAGAATTCGAATGGTCTTACGGCCAGATTATTGCAACATGCTAAAAAAATATTTACTTACTAAATTTATTGTGAAACAATTTGATGTAAATTTAAAATATAAAAATAACGAAGTTTCATGAAGCGCGGCAATTTTTTATGGTGTAAAATTAGGTTATAACTAAGTTTTAAACATGAAAATAAAACGTTGGCTGACTTGAACTCTTTAGTCTGAAATGACGTACCTACTAACTTTTTAAAACTAAAGTCATAACTCCCTTGGGGAAAACTATACATAAATCCATAATTCCCGCGGGAACAATTGAGACCATTGTCATTTAGTATACAGGCATGAAATAACGTCATTGACGAGCGTGCAAGTGTGATGAAAAAATAAATGATTAGTTACTCTTTCAGGAATAGACATACTACTTACAAGCCTCAGAGACTACGAGGTAATATTTAACAATACGCTTATTTTCTAAATTTTTATTTATTATTTTATTTCTGTAATTTTGTAAAGTTCATACTGCATGATCTATACTTTTAAGTACCATCAGGGCTACCTAAGGTTGTCGTTTTGATAGTGATTGTGCTAAATGCAGAATAGCCTCAATTGTAACTCAGAAGAACTTGACAGTACCTACACTCAACTAGGTCGGTATTTTAGATAAATTACGATAGGTGTAAACAGATGTGGTTTCAGACAAGTCAATAAAGATATCTTTTAACGTACCTATTTGTCAATGCATTTGCAATAAAATAAATCATTAATGCTGATCACATAACAGTCAATTTCGCACTAACATAAACAAGAAACACAGCAATTATGTTCGCTAAGGAGTTCATCATATCATAAGATATAAGTAGTATATATGAAACATCAGGTCCTACTGGTAATAAATACCCGCCTACAATGCACCAGTTTGCCCACACTTAATGTATCAATAAAACGATGGTGGCAATTACTTACGTACGTACACTCACATGATATAGACCTACTTACAGAGCAGTGGTGCCTAGCAGTTTATAAATATAGTATGATTATAGATATAGTATGATTCGCGCATTGCTGATTCTTCGGGTTTTCGCTAGATTTTATTTACTTTGCAATGTTAGTATAAAGTCAACTTATCTTTAAATCTTGCAAGTTGGATTTCAATTATTTTAGTGATTGGATCGATATCGATGGAAAGATATTGCATGTATAGTTAACAAAAAAATACAGTAATAATAAAAAAGTAAAAGTTTGTATTAAATTAATCAAGAAAAATTAGTAGTAGAGAAGGCTCTTGGGTGAGCGTAAACGCTTTGTATGAATGTATGTTGACAACATTAAGATGAAGAACCTGATCGGTTGTGGTGCCTGACTCTGGTCCTCTGTTCGACCTGTGAAAGAAAAGGGTTGGTAGAATATAGATTCTAATGTTTATTTAGTTTCGATGCACGTTCATCAAAACCTGTACTGTGAAATACACAAAAACTGAAACGTTTTGATATAATGCAGAGGCTGAAAATAAACTGATGTATCCATAAAAAGTATAATGGATGCTTCAGAAACAATGTCGAGACTTCAGCTCCATCAGGATTTACAGATCATATCATAGTCTAACTAAATAAATCTTTTTACTATGATTTTCAACCTACCACACGCGCACGACACATAAATCGAGATAAATAGGTATGTCACACAGATCTAAATAACAATCATAAACACAAAATGATAACGCGTTTCTAGCCCTCTACGAGCTCTATCTCAAAGAAAACACGAGCAGCCAACCGCTCCCAAACAAAACAATTAAATTGACATACCGATACATAGGTACTTTCCCAAAACCTGCGTATCGTATTGCAATGATTTTAAATTTATCAGACTCTCTCTATCTGACTCATTAAATAATCTGACTCTTTTCGTAGAAGAATAGTACAATTTAAAGTACAACTCTTTACCTTGCTACTCCGCAATCAATAACTTAGTACAATATAAATGGTATAGATAGTGTCACGAGAGTTGATGTGAATGATTACACACACATATACAAAAAGAGCTGATTGCATAAAAGGAGAATGAATGAAATGAATGAGTAAATGTTAAAATCCTGCTGTCATTACACGACATGTTGTAGCTGTATGTGTAATCATTCACTTCAACTCTCGTGGCACTACCTATAACACAGTTCACAGATATGGACTGCCGCAAAGTAGATATAGCGCCTCAATAAATCAATTTAAAAAAAAAAATATTCTAGTACCTATGTCTTTATTTCTATGTTATGTAGATGACATTATTATACATGCCTAAGAAACGTATAAAATGGTTCATATCGCCCTAGTACCTATAGAAAGTATTCTTTATCCCACCGGTAACTCCGTTGTCGCTTTAGCACTCGATTCTTTTACCGCACGATAGCTGCATGTCCAGCAAGGCGGCATCCGATAAAAGTCGGCGAGTGTCCGAAGTATAAATAAATATATTCATTAGGTGACACCCACGCTGCGCCGGGGCACTAAATCCTCCGTGTATCGCCTCTGTCCGGGGCGACACGCCGCGGCCACTTCCAACGGTTGAAAAAAGAAATGGATCTGTACCTCCTTATCCTTTATGTGGAGCATTGTGTTCTTTGGCTGGGTAGGTACGTGGTTACTATCTAAAAGGGTTTCAAAGACTGATCGTTATTTCTTGTTTTTTTTTTATATACAAAAGTAGACTAGAAAAAAAAATAGATTTTTTTCCGGTTATGAAAAATAAGATATATATAGATATATGCCTCGTTGAGTTTCTTGCCGGATTCTTCTCAGCAGAGGTTTTTCCGAACCGGTGGTGGATTTTTTTTGACATTCATAAGTGCTTGTTATAGCCTAAATTGAATAAAGATATTTTGACTTTTGACTTTGACTTTGATATGATATATATATATATATATATATATATATATATAATATGATGATTTTTGGGATTCTATATCAGAAGGATGTTAACGGGACCATATTGTTGAGGCCCTGTTGTCTAATCGTTCATCCGTCTCAAAGCAGTGTCACAACTGAAAATATCTTTTGAACCGTTAACAGTTAAGGGTTGTTTCATACAAGCAATGTGTCTTTTTAGAATAAGCAGATCGTAGGGTTTACTCATTAATATCAAATATCCTCAAAATATCTTAGTGCCATGGTCTCTTGGAGCTTTATTAGTATAAAAATGTATGCTAAAATTATTCTTATCCTACCAGTAGGCACCTATGTGTTTTTATGTCATAAACTTTCATTCTGTCACTTTGATTTAGTGATTGTCTGTTGCAGAATTTGCAGACAAACTTAAGTACCTAACTTAGATATTAAATAATATTTTGTATATATTGTGTTATATTGTGTTGTGTTGTGTTTATTGTGTTGTGTTTGTAGTGTGTTGTATATGTTGTGTTGATTTTGTGTTGATTTGTAAGACCTAAGCGGACAATATATTTTTTTTTGTAAAATTTATAAATGACTGCTGGAAAGAGTTTTGCAACTACCTACAACACATTATTTTATAATTATGGTATAAAAAGAACCTCTACCTAAATATCAATTAGGTATTTATTCTTTTTAAAGAAACAGTACGTTTTGTAGTTATAATGATACCAAACGTGTGCTAACAATTATACTTACAAGTCAAGTAACAGGACTCTATATCATTTACAGTACTGTATTTTGTAACTAAACGTCTATAAACAGCAGTGCATAAACCAGTCCATAAGGGCTCAGCACACTAGCATTTACCGCAGACATAAACCATCCATCCCTGTCGCACTCACCCATTGTATAGAAAGGGACATATGCTCTGTCCGTGACAAAACCAATCGTGCTAGCCCTCCCGATACTATTACAAGGTATATCTCGTAAGTAACCAATAATTAAGCGTATTCAGGATAAATTGCTGCGGTTAAATCCCCGGAACAGATTGCAGCGGCGACGCCATATGACGCATAATTTTCACTTTTATGTTTCATTAATATTCTACGCTTTTTGTGATTTTTTTAGCTGTTGATTACACGGTGCAACTCCTGTTACGCTATTACTGTATTTACTAAAGATACGACATAAAGCCCCAGCAAAAATACCGGATAGAACAAAGCATTCACAAACATATTTTATGTGCGTTCTAACGGATATAAGTACCAATACGAGTATAACCGCATTAGAATTTTTCGAGTGCATGGTCTTATTAAATGTTATTGTCGATGACTATACTATGCCGATCTACAAGTTCTACAACTTTGTAACATGTAAAGCTTAGCTCTACGGCACTCGAAATTAAAATCGATACTATAATATCTATATATACTAGCCTAGCCTAGCCTAGCCTAGATACTAGCCGTTACCCGCAACTCCGTCCGCGTAGAATTCGGTTATCGCTATCCATATGCAATATTTCGGGATAAAATTGTTCTATGTCCTTTCCCGGGATTCAAACTATCTGTATACCGAATTTCATTTAAATTGGTTCAGCGGTTTAGGTGTGATGAAGTAACAAACAAACAGACTTACTAACTCTCGCATTTAAAATATTAGTGTGATTAATCTCAGTGAGTGACCATGTTAACTTTTATTTTGCCTTAACCAATTTAGAATAAGAAACTGAAATCTGATACACATATATCTTGATGGTTCTCTAATTTTTCCCCGAAAACGTTTTTTCCAAATGATTCATTCTCCAACTTTACGGACGAACGTTTTTTTTTAAACTGGTAGTAGGTACCTACTTCAGGATTATTAGAAAACTATCCTAACCTTAACCTTTAGGATAGTCCTAATATTATTATGTCCTAATTTATACTCAGCGGTACAAAATTTGGCCCACGCTACACACAAAATTACCTGTTATTGCTACATTTGAGGGCCACATTTTTTGCCGCTGTGTATATTCTGAATAGTTAACAGTTTTAGGAAAAAACCGTTTGATGATTTGAAACAGTTGGGAAATAAAAACTTGGATCCCATAATCTATACTTGTAGAATTTCGAAAACAGTTTACAACTCAAGCCTAACTCACAAAAAAATCACGTTTGTTGTATGGGATCCTGCCTTAAATATTTATTTTATTTTAATTTAATTAACTATTTATTTTCAACGCGGGAATGCTGCCTGCGTGATGGGCACCATGCCAAAAGGCCCACCTCTCTTTTTTAATTAAAGTTTTACTTTTAGTTGTTTTAATTTAATAGTAGTTTTAGTCCTATGGATATTTTGTATTTATTATTTTTAAAGTAAATATACAATATTCTGTGAATATTTCAAGCATCTACCTGTTGCCGTTATCGAGCAAAGAACGGCAAAAAAATCACTCTAGTTGTATGGGAGCCCCCATAGGTAAATATTGATTTTATTCTGTTTTTAGTATTTGTTGTAGCGGCAACAGAAATACATCATCTGTGAAAATTTTAACTGTCTAGCTATCATGGTTCACGAGATACAGCCTGGCGGCAGACAGACAGATGGATGGACAGTGAAGTCTTAGTGGTAAGGTCCCGTTTTTACCCTTTGAGTACGGAAACCTAAAAAAACAAATCGGGCACGTATCCGTCACGCATAAGAGATACGCATATACGCACAGACCTTACCTATTTACGAATTATACAAAATATTTTGTTTATAAATCACATTCTCCTACAATCAATACCTTCCCATCAGTAGGTTCTCACTAAGCTGATAAGTTATTCAGCAACGCCAATTAAAGTACTCAACTGAAACAAGTTTAGATTTACGAATCTACTCCTCAATTTAATTACCTACTATGGAGCGCAATCGCCGGTACCGCAGTTATTAGAACGGATGTTAAGCATGGTCAACTAGAACCTCTCTTAATTAAAAAGCGAATAATAACACTGCACCTATCTCGAAATACACCTCATTTCTGTTACCAGCGAGAACGAGACAGGTATACATTAACACCTTCGCCAAAGAGAACTGGTAAAAGATCACCTGTGCTCACTACCGTAATTCTACCGGCGGTAGAGCACCTGTCCCTTTCATGCGATTCAAGCTTAAGCCGAACTGAACGAGTGCGAGTAGGAGTAGTTTCATTTGTGTTCAAGACCAAAAGATTTTAAGTACAATTTTTGAAGCGTATCAAAAGGAACTTTAAGGCGGATTAAATTGGAGTTTCATGTTGTGCGTTGGTAATAAAGTGTTTGAATTTAAAAACTCAAGAACGGGACGGAAGGTTACAATCGAATCGAGCGTTGCCGTAATTTTTGACGCGTTCGGAAATCGAATTAAGAGCGTTAGAGTGAGAGGTGCGTGGAGGCTCGAGTCCGTGGAGGCTTTTTGTTATTGTTCGGCGACGGTGATTTTTTCCAAGGCGTGCGAATGGGAGTGGGCGCGAGTGGGCGCGCCGGTGAGCCAAGCGCGATCTTCAGTGTTCTGGCTGAGCTTCGAGCGAGCGCGTGCGAGGCGAGTGGCGTCCGTGTCTTCTGTATACTGAGCTGTGCGTGGACTGTCTGGTGCATGTTGGTGCCGCGTGGCGTCACGTCGGAAGGGTCGACATGTTGATATCTGCGGGCAGCGGCCCCACGCCCGAGTTCTCGCCTGCGTCGTGCTGCGCGCCCTGGAAGATGGAGCCGGCGCCGCCTGCGCCCGCGCCCATTTCACAACCCCTCAACATATCTCCTAATGGTGAGTACCAACTCTTCTTTGCACCTATTTACCTCTGAAGGGTGAATGGGTATATATCTTAAACCATATCTTCGCTAACCATCAGGCGTAATATCTGTCAAACGTAAGCCTATTAACTATAAAAAAACTTTGAACATGAAACTCACTCATATTTAATGAAACTCACATTGAATGAAACGACGGATACGTGAGTTATCCGGATTTGTTTCATTAAATAAAAACACTTTACGAAGGGTATTGCTTGAACCTAGATCGTGTATACCAATTTTTTTTTTTTAGGAGTGTATGACTTGCCCGAATATTGTACCTATAAGTTTTTAATCAAAATATCAACACTAACTGTTATTTAGATACTACTCTTATTTTTATTTTTGTGTGCATTACAATTTTTATGTATATACATAGGTACTTTCGTACATAAATACAAACTTTCATAATAGATAAATAAAATACTTTTAAAAGTACATTTTTAGATGAAGTATTAAAACCATGGAATAAGTTGCGAGAAAACGGCAAATACCTACATAAAATGTCCCACCGGTCGAATTTAATTCGAAAGAAAATCCATATAATTTATTAGCTCAATTATTTTCCCTAGTGACACATTCTGACAAATGTTAATCGATAAATACCTAGTAAGGAAGGTTTATTTACCTTTTATCCTGAAACATAATTATATGCTAAGTATGATGTAAAAATAAACTGTTTTTCAGTTGAAATGTACCTATCTAACAAGTTTTTGTGGAAAAAAGTAACCCCCTCTGCGACGGGGACGGTACCAACTTACATAGGTAAAATATTGTACTGTCATCAATTCATTGTATTGTACCTATATGCACCAAATTTTAAGTCAATCGGACCATGGAAAATGATTCTAAGTAAAATAGAAAATGATTGAAAAAAATCTTGTTATACATTTGTTAACGTATGATGTATGATGTAGCAAAGCTAATAAGGGTATTAAAAAAAGTGGCGCGTGGATTTTTATATCATGCCTAAGTGTTCTAAGTGCTAGGCAAAGATTCTAGACATTTTTGTACTATACCTACCCAATTACCCATATTTTAAAATAAAGCGGGGCTCCTATCCTTGGCGGCTTGATCTTCGGGCATCTTAAGCTGTCTAATGAACCAACAATACCTATCTAACCAATGTCTAGTGTCTTGAATGTCCACTTCATTACTGGACAGAAGGATTTTTAAAAATGTGGAAAATAGATGAAAGAAAATTTTAAACTAATCAGTAATCACGAATTAGGTAAACGGAATTTCACGAAAGTGTTCGAAACTTAGATATTAACGGAATTGAATATATCATAATAGGTCTTTGGTGAACTTAAAATCAAATTTGAAACTTCTTAATTTTGATTATTATTGATTAGGTACAGTCACCAGCAATAATATCTGCCACAGCGAAGCGTGCAAAAATATCTGACACGTCTTTCCGGCACTAGAAATAGAGTCTAGAAATATATTATAAAATATATATAGAGTATTTATGCACGCTTGTTGTATCAGATATTGGTGCTGGTGACTGTACCAATTCTGTTTATAGACAATAATATAATACTTAGTAACTTTATTTGGATAGTACATTTTTTTATATAGTATCTGAGCTTTATGTTCAGGTAATAGGTACCTCTATCAAAAACTTATTAAATGCTGTAATTGCAATCATCTTTACACCATAACTTAATTGTAGAGGTATTTGGTAGCTTTTGATACATTTTACCTACTAAATAATAAAATATATAATGTATTAGGATTATTAATGGATAGCCGATAGGTGTAAATACAGAGTGTAATTTTTTTACGGGCATATAATCAAACCTTTTCGTTCACTTAAAGTTGAAGTAGTAATGTTATCAAAACTGTCATTAAAGAAGTGTCAGTCGTTTGTTGATAAATGCGGTTTTCAGTGTAAATATAGTTACAAACGCGAACTTATCAGAAATCTACTTTACTATCACCACTTGTTTTTTGAAGTTTTATGATGGGTAAACTGGTAAGTAGTTTGATAGTGTAATTAAGATTCAAGGGTCGTAATGGCATGCATGAGAACTAACGTATTTGCATTGCCTTTTACAGTCAGTGATTACACCTTATTGATTACTGCAAAATAATCTTTTATTTGAACAATCTTTCCAAGCTCATGATAAAAAACCTTGATTTTAGATCAGGCGATTTCAATTTATGATTTCTTCTCAAAAAGATATAAAAAATAAAGTACACTAACAGTTAACTACTTGTTATGTCAAACTAAGTTTGTCTGCGTACATTGCTGCTCAGTCGGATTTTAAAAAATCATTACGTTTAATTAATAACACTATTTAACAAAATTATTGTCTTACATAAGTCGTACGACCGGATACTAATGTTAGATCAAATATATGCCCGTATAAAAATACACGCTGTATTAGTAAAGGTTAAGTGCCTATGGTAGTAAAGCATAACACTATAGGCAGTTTTTCCGGATACCGTGACACCGGCGCATGACCATGCCATGTCTTTTAACACGCCGATGTGGTATGAAAAACATATCGGTCAAGATTATGCAGGTGACAGTTCGATGTTTTTTTTGTTTAAAAACGTTGTTTGGTAGGTATGTTCAGTTTACGGAAGAGTGGCGTTATACCCGTAGTACAGCTAAAGTATATATTGTTTAATTTGGTAATAATACGACGGCTAAGAGAAAGATACCCACTTGCTCGTTTGCCATCCAGTCGAATAAAAAAAAGAAGTATTTTTGTAGGTTAATGAAAATATGTTTGTGTGGGAACATTAAGTTTTATTTCAATGATTTACTTGCAACATTGCTTATTTCATTTAAAAAAAGAAAATTCAGTTGTTAGAAGTCAGTAACAACGCTGTCCATGTATTGATTTCCTTGCTAAGTTTATTACAGTTTTAAAAGATTAATTCGTATGTTTTTCGACTGCTATCCCAACATACTTATATAACAGTATAGTAATATCGAGAATTTACACCCTAAAATTAATTAATCTGCTCTACATTTAAGAATATCTTACAGCACAAGTTTTATAAATTAAATGCGACATATTTTATACAAATAGTATTTATAGTGCAATAATAATAATAAAAATAAAATATATTTATAAAGTAACGAAGGGGGGGGGGTTATAAGTTAACAGGTTGATATGTCAACACAAGAAGAAACTGAAAGAAAAAATGTTGGGTTGATGTAATAAAGAACATACTACAACATACTAGCTTAGAATTTTAAATAAATCTTTCTCATAAGAATTGCACTTCTATGATCTTCTAGAAATACGTAAGTCTCTAGCTTCAGCCTTTTAGGCTGTGCGTTGTCTGTTACCATTATTTCTTTTATTTTACATTGGCCCACTCTACATAAAAAACTACCTATTATTGCACACATTTGAGGCCAGATTTTTTGCCGCTCAGTATATTTTTGAATGATTTGTAGGTAGACTCTTAAATAATATTAGTGAAAGTTTAGTGAAGGAAGCGCTACTTTTATTTTATTGATCGTACGTATCTGTCAAGAGCCGTCACGGAAAGTATGCATACAAGGGGTTGACCGTCATTTGTCATCACATCACCCAGCTGCCGCGATGAGTGAGCGAAAACTGCCACAGGACATTGTCCGCATTGCACGCCGATCGAACTAATTAATCGGTAGATCGACCGCTAGATTGGCCGGTAGCGTTTCCGGCGAAGGTTGCTCAATATTCACTAGAAGATATTAGTATACAGCGATCCGTTTCAAACGTTTTGATTAACGATACCAAACAAATCGACAGCGAGAAACGGAATTTATGACCGCGACCAAAAGCGTCGCTGACAATTTTGTCTGATGCCAGGGGCCCTACCACGCTCTCTTAATGCGATTCAGTTTAGGCTCTAAACTGAACTGCATCGCTATTTCGTACCACGACGTTACTTTTGCGATTCAGTTCAGGCACGGTTCAGCGACAGCGATACAGACATTTTCATTCACTCACTTCAAGCGGTTTTCGTACCATGACGCTTAACTTGAGTGGGAATTGAATCGCTTCAGTGTCAAATTTAGCGATTCAGTGTAGGTTACTCATTCTGTCAATTCTTTTGGATCGCTTCAACTTCAACTAATGAAATAAAACGAATTCAGTGTTTTACGGTGCAAATAACAACTTTAGTATGTGCATAGCGTGTTAGTTCAACATAGAAAAATCCGCAAGCTATTAAAACACAGTTGTCGGCAGTTTTTCAGATGTCGAAGGAATTATTATTTTTGGAATTTTTGGAATGCGATCTCATGGAGAATACAGGGCGAAAAAAAATAGCTCCGTAATCGCAATGAAACAATCCGTTTGAACTCGGGATTTAGAGTTCATTCGAAGATATCGCCTGTCTAAAGAGCTGACTCTAGACCTCTGTGAGGAGCTAAGGCCATTGCTCAAAGAACCTGTGAGGTCTACTGACTTAGATCTAGAGACGAAGGTAAACTCATAATTATTAGCTTCATTACGCCTTACGTATATGCACATTTGTAACTTTAACTAGGTTATGCTTTGGCAAAAGTACTTATTCGAAATACTTGATTATTGTAGGTATTGACTACGCTGTCGTTATATGCTGTCGGGTCGTATCAAAGACCCATAGGTGATATAGGTGCACATTCTTTGGCGCAGCAAACAGTATCATCTGTTGTTGCGCAAATAACAGCCTGTTTAAATACTCCTCAAATGAGGAGGAAGTATATTGTCTTCCCTTCTACTCTGGAAGAGAGGAATGAGACAAGAACCCTGTAAGTAAACCTATTATCTGTTAGTATGTACAGTCAACAGCAGAAGTAGTTAGGTGGACAGTTGAAGAGCCCCGGGCGCCACATTTAGGGGGCGGCAAAATACCATAAAAATTAATGGTTTGTGTGAAGTTAGCAAGTTCTCAGCAGTTGGACGTGTATAGGCTGGGTGGGATAGTGATGATAGAGTTTAAAGTCACGCGTGTAGATCGCCATTAGCTAAGCTCTTACCAAGTTACAGTCCCCACATGGCGCCTTGACATAAGTAAGCCAAATAATTAATTATAGTAATTATTAATTGATGACATAATGTTTAAATGTGCTCTCGACGCAAGAGACGATCTAGACTTGTCATCATCGCATCTTGTAATTTTTCTACCGTTGATAATGGAACAGAAATAAATTATAAAAGTTTTTAAGTATATTAAATAATATGTATTTACAGGTGATTCCGGGTATCCCCTCAGGAAGTACATGATGACTCCCATTACCAACGCTGCAGAGGACTCGCCTGAAAGTCACTACACTAACATTCATGTTCGCGCCAGAAACGTAGTTGAAAGGACTTTAGGAGTTCTTAAAACTCGTTTTCGGTGCATTAGTGGCCATCGAGTGTTGAATAGCCCAGAAGTTGCTGGCTCAATTATAAATGCTTGTGCTATATTGCACAATATTTGCAATACAGCAAATCTGCCCATTTTAGATTTGGGACCCTTGCCTCGATACCACAATCGCCGTCTGCAGCAGGCGGCTACCGAGCCGCTGCTCGAGGACGCAGTTGTCATTGATGAGACGGAAAGAAGCAACCCACAACTGCGACTCGGTACAGCCATAAGGAATCGCCTTGTTCGCCGATTATGGGAAGGGAGATAATCCTTGTGTTGCATTTCTCACGATGATATAAATAAATACCTAAACCTAAAACGATTTTTGTTAACACTTATTATGTTTAAGACCCCGCAGACTATAAATAGTAATGAGAATCCCACCAAAAACATTTCATATACACGAGAGTGTATGAGTTATTTATTATTAGAGTCAAGCCCCTAGCCAGTACCCTTAGTGTAAGTTTTCGGTTACAAAATACGTCTCGATCGCGTTCGCGTTAGAATCTCAATTTGTATGGAAACACGAACAGCGCCTCTAGCGGAACGTTTGAGATGTTGTCACTATGTATTCACTCTCACGGAATTGGCTACCTACGGGACAGGCCTCGCCTAGTGTAGGAGCTAGTGAAAAGTATTGTGTATGAAGAGCTGTTAATGTACGTTCATGAACTTGCTACCATTGTTATTGTTTTTCACTGTTGTTTTTTCTTTTGCAAGAATGTTTGTATGTTCTTTCCATGTATCAGCCCTCCTGTAAACCCTACTTTATATGCAATAAATGATTACTTACTTACTTACTTATTCATTATTAGGCAAAAACTACGTAATTGCGGAAATCTTCTTTATGAATAACCATATTATATAACAGGTGTAGGTAAAGGAGAAAATGAACACGTTTGGTTTGTTTTCATTTTTATTTCACAAATAATTAATTTACAAAAATTCAAAGTCAAAGTCAAAGTCAAAATATCTTTATTCAATTTAGGCTATAACAAGCACTTATGAATGTCAAAAAAAAATCTACCACCGGTTCGGAAAAACCTCTGTTGAGAAAAATCCGGCAAGAAACTCAACGAGGTATATTTAGCCAGTCTGTAAGATGGAACTTTAAGCTTCCCTGTGTTTCTAGTAGCCTTTGGGTTATCGACGTTAGTGGGAAATCACATATGTTCTTCCTTACATACATGATTATTTCAAAACATAATGCGACGGCAGGGTTAGGATACCTGTTCCTTAAAAGAAGATTCACGCGTCTTCAAATTATAAATTGCTCTAATTGCTCTCTTTGTAAGATAAAAATTTACTCAATGTCTGCAGCAGATCCCATAAAATAAGGCCGTACGAAATAATGCTATTAAAGTAAGCAAAATACATCAACCGTGCCGTCGCCACATCGGTTAGCATCGAGCGTTATTCCTAAAAATATTGTTGATTTTACAAATTCAACAGTTTGACCATTTAACTTTATATTAGAAACTGAATTCGAGTCAATTTGTCAACGAGAATTTAGATAGATTTTTAGAGAACCTGTCAAGACAATTCAGGCTACCTTATCTTGAAATTATATGGTTATGGTAGATTTAAATTTGGCGTTGGGGCAGTTCTGGAACTGGTAACCTAAAACAAAAAAAAAACATGGTACTTACATAAAAAAAACATTGACATAGCAGAACATGAGTGACCGACTTTCGTTCAGTCTTTTGAATGGCGTTTTTTTTTTACAATGAAACGACTTACGAAGGCATAATATTTTCTACATACCAAATTTTCTTCCAAAAACTTTAGCGCAGTCGTAGGTATCGAGAAACCTAATAAGTACACATTCAACACACACACACAATTGAATTGCTTGTTTGTAATGGGAGACTCTATCAAATTGGTAACTAATCAAAAAAATGCTCCTCACCTTGCTTGCAGTAACTCCTTGACTGCTTTAATTTCATTCCTAATTTCTTGCAGTCCTGCGCGCAAGGTCTATTTTTCTCCGGAGCTATTTCAATTAAGGCCCGGCGAGCCGTCTCTTGCGACATGGGGGGCTCGCGGCATCGGCGCCTGGGTCTCTGGGGCGGCGAGCCTGTACGTTGTCGTGCTTGGATGCGGGCTCTTGGACTTTGTCTCGGACTTCGTAGGTACTCACGACATTGTGCTTCTTAACTCCTCAATGATTTTTCAGTGAGAAAAGAGACTCGTCGATTAGTGACAGCGTAAACATTTTATTTGTAATCAACACAACGGTTGCTAAGAACACGGAATGACATAGAGTTATGGTTTTGCAAAATAAAGAGGTTTTAGTATACAAAATTTGGTTTGCATATAGCGGCATCCCTTTCGCGACTTAGCGTTTCAGTTTCGGACCAGAGACAATATCGGTCTTTCATTCACCTGTAAACCATTGAGACTCAGCTCTGAGAAATAAACGTCGTGGTACTAATTTCGACGATTCAGTTTAGGTGCCTAAATTGAACTGCTCTGCGTTTGGATCGTTTGTGAAAAGATCATGGTACGCCTGCAGATAGCATTAAGAGTAGTCGAGTAGTGCTAGTAGCTCGCATAAAAGCCCAGATTAATAATCTATATGGAATCATAAAAATTAGAAAAGAACGTAAAATCTTCGTAAGCTACTAATT
>NC_133473.1:10284906-10422246 GCF_025370935.1 Choristoneura fumiferana
CCTAAACTGGCCCAAATCATGAAATGGCGGCGCTTCATGATATGCCTAGGAATTTCATGATCTGCCTAAACGTCACTAGGCAAATCGCTAAAAACGGTGAGTTTTGTACGATATGGCGGATGTCCCTTAGCCAATTCATGAAATGGCGGCATTTCACGATATGCCTAGGAATTTCGTGATCTGGCGGATTTTACGATCGGCCGCCGACATATACATATAAAATGATGATTTTTGGGATTCTATATCAGAAGGATGTTAACGAGACCATATTGTTGAGGCTCTGTTGTCTAATCGTTCATCCCGTCTCAAAGCAATATCACAACTGAAAATATCTTTTGAACCGTAACGTGCTGTGTAACAGTAAAAATAAAATAAAGTTAAAAGATAAGGTTGTTTTCATACTAGCAATGTGTCTTTTTAGAATAAGCGGATCGTAGGGTTACTCATTAATATCAAATATCCTCAAAATATCTTAGTGCCATGGTCTCTTGGAGCTTTATTAATATAAAAATGTATGCTAAAATTATTCTTATCCTATTTTGGTGCTGTTTTTATAACAGTAGGCACCTGTTTTTTATGTCATAAACTTTCATTCTGTCACTTGATTTAGTGATTGGCTGTTGCAGAATTTGCAGACAAACTTAAGTACCTAACTTTAAATAATATTTTGTATATGTGTTTATTGTGTTGTTATTGTGTTGTGTTCTGTAGTGTGTTGTATGTTTGTGTTGTTTTTGTGTGTATTTTTGTGTGTGTTGGATTTAACGTTTTAAACTTTCGTGATTCTCACTCATAGTCAATATACCACAAACGGGACTCATCACGCTATTATTACACAAGTAATATTTACCTCGACGTTTCGGCAACGTTACAGTTGCGTGGTCACGAGTAGACTGAAGAGTGGGGTGTCAAGCCTAATGGCACCCACGAATGGTACGTGAAGCAGTTGAAATAAAAAAGCATAAGAATTTCAACCGGGACGATGGGTATAAGCTTTCATCTTCGTGGAATCCTGTTATTAATAAGTGTCGGCGTCGGGATGAATGTTCGGAGGGACGAATCGGACGTTTTAGTGTTATGTGTCGGTGTGATAGGGTGACTAATAAAAGTGACCAAGTGCGGGTAGTTCGTGATACGAGTGCCGGCAACTATTAGTGATCAAGTGCGGGTAGTTCGAAGAACTCGCGCTGCTAAGGCAGACTTGACACCCCCACACTTCAGTCTACTCGTGACCACGGCAACTGTAACGTTGCCGAAACGTCGAGGTAAATATTACTTGTTTAATAATAGCGTGATAAGTCCCGTTTGTGGTATATTGACTGTGTTGGATTTTGTGTAATATTTGGTTAAATTTGTAAGACCTAAGCGGACAATATATTTTTTTTGTAAAATTTATAAATGACTGCTGGAAAGAGTTTTGCAACTACCTACAACACATTATTTTATAATTATGGTATAAAAAGAACCTCTACCTAAATATCAATTAGGTATTTATTCTTTTTAAAGAAACAGTACGTTTTGTAGTTATAATGATACCAAACGTGTGCTAACAATTATACTTACAAGTCAAGTAACAGGACTCTATCATTTACAGTACCTACTGTATTTTGTAACTAAACGTCTATAAACAGCAGTGCATAAACCAGTCCATAAGGGCTCAGCACACTAGCATTTACCGCAGACATAAATCATCCATCCCTGTCGCACTCACATATTGTATAGAAAGGGACATATGCTCTGTCCGTGACAAAACCAATCGTGCTAGCCCTCCCGATACTATTACAAGGTATATCTCGTAAGTAACCAATAATTAAGTGTATTCAGGATAAATTGCTGCGGTTAAATCCCCGGAACAGATTGCAGCGGCGACGCCATATGACGCATAATTTTCACTTTTATGTTTCATTAATATTCTACGCTTTTTGTGATTTTTTTAGCTGTTGATTACACGGTGCAACTCCTGTTACGCTATTACTGTATTTACTAAAGATACGACATAAAGCCCCAACAAAAACACCGGATAGAACAAAGCATTCACAAACATTGTATGTGCGTTCTAACGGATATAAGTACCAATACGAGTATAACCGCATTAGAATTTTTCGAGTGCATGGTCTTATTAAATGTTATTGTCGATGACTATACTATGCCGATCTACAAGTTCTACAACTTTGTAACATGTAAAGCTTAGCTCTACGGCACTCGAAATTAAAATCGATACTATAATATCTATATATACTAGCCTAGCCTAGATACTAAACTGAATAAAGATATTTTGACTTTGACTTTGACTTTGACTAGCCGTTACCCGCACTATCTGTATACCGAATTTCATTTAAATTGGTTCAGCGGTTTAGGTGTGATGAAGTAACAAACAAACAGACTTACAAACTCTCGCATTTAAAATATTAGTGTGATTAATCTCAGTGAGTGACCATGTTAACTTTTATTTTGCCTTAACCAATTTAGAATAAGAAACTGAAATCTGATACACATATATCTTGATGGTTCTCTAATTTTTCCCCGAAAACGTTTTTTCCAAATGATTCATTCTTCAACTTTACGGACGAACGTTTTTTTTTAAACTGGTAGTAGGTACCTACTTCAGGATTATTAGAAAACTATCCTAACCTTAACCTTTAGGATAGTCCTAATATTATTATGTCCTAATTTATACTCAGCGGTACAAAATTTGGCCCACGCTACACAAAATTACCTGTTATTGCTACATTTGAGGGCCACATTTTTTGCCGCTGTGTATATTCTGAATAGTTAACAGTTTTAGGAAAAAACCGTTTGATGATTTGAAACAGTTGGGAAATAAAAACTAGGATCCCATAATCTATACTTGTAGAACTTCGAAAACAGTTTACAACTCAAGCCTAACTCAAAAAAAAAAAATCACGTTTGTTGTATGGGATCCTGCCTTAAATATTTATTTTATTTTAATTTAATTAACTATTTATTTTCAACGCGCGGAATGCTGCCTGCGTGATGGGCACCATGCCAAAAGGCCCACCTCTCTTTTTTAATTAAAGTTTTACTTTTAGTTGTTTTAATTTAATAGTAGTTTTAGTCCTATGGATATTTTGTATTTATTTTTAAAGTAAATATACAATATTCTGTGAATATTTCAAGCATCTACCTGTTGCCGTTATCGAGCAAAGAACGGCAAAAAAAATCACTCTAGTTGTATGGGAGCCCCCATAAATGTTTATTTTATTCTGTTTTTAGTACCTATTTGTTGTAGCGGCAACAGAAATACATCATCTGTGAAAATTTTAACTGTCTAGCTATCATGGTTCACGAGATACAGCCTGGCGGCAGACAGACAGATGGATGGACAGTGAAGTCTTAGTGGTAAGGTCCCGTTTTACCCTTTGAGTACGGAAACCTAAAAAAACAAATCGGGCACGTATCCGTCACGCATAAGAGATACGCATATACGCACAGACCTTACCTATTTACGAATTATACAAAATATTTTGTTTATAAATCACATTCTCCTACAATCAATACCTTCCCATCAGTAGGTTCTCACTAAGCTGATAAGTTATTCAGCAACGCCAATTAAAGTACTCAACTGAAACAAGTTTAGATTTACGAATCTACTCCTCAATTTAATTACCTACTATGGAGCGCAATCGCCGGTACCGCAGTTATTAGAACGGATGTTAAGCATGGTCAACTAGAACCTCTCTTAATTAAAAAGCGAATAATAACACTGCACCTATCTCGAAATACACCTCATTTCTGTTACCAGCGAGAACGAGACAGGTATACATTAACACCTTCGCCAAAGAGAACTGGTAAAAGATCACCTGTGCTCACTACCGTAATTCTACCGGCGGTAGAGCACCTGTCCCTTTCATGCGATTCAAGCTTAAGCCGAACTGAACGAGTGCGAGTAGGAGTAGTTTCATTTGTGTTCAAGACCAAAAGATTTTAAGTACAATTTTTGAAGCGTATCAAAAGGAACTTTAAGGCGGATTAAATTGGAGTTTCATGTTGTGCGTTGGTAATAAAGTGTTTGAATTTAAAAACTCAAGAACGGGACGGAAGGTTACAATCGAATCGAGCGTTGCCGTAATTTTTGACGCGTTCGGAAATCGAATTAAGAGCGTTAGAGTGAGAGGTGCGTGGAGGCTCGAGTCCGTGGAGGCTTTTTGTTATTGTTCGGCGACGGTGATTTTTTCCAAGGCGTGCGAATGGGAGTGGGCGCGAGTGGGCGCGCCGGTGAGCCAAGCGCGATCTTCAGTGTTCTGGCTGAGCTTCGAGCGAGCGCGTGCGAGGCGAGTGGCGTCCGTGCCTTCTGTATACTGAGCTGTGCGTGGACTGTCTGGTGCATGTTGGTGCCGCGTGGCGTCACGTCGGAAGGGTCGACATGTTGATATCTGCGGGCAGCGGCCCCACGCCCGAGTTCTCGCCTGCGTCGTGCTGCGCGCCCTGGAAGATGGAGCCGGCGCCGCCTGCGCCCGCGCCCATTTCACAACCCCTCAACATATCTCCTAATGGTGAGTACCAACTCTTCTTTGAACCTATTTACCTCTGAAAGATGAATGGACATCTATAGGCAAAGCGCGCTATCTTAAACCATATCTTCGCTAACAATCAGGCGTAATATCTGTCAAACGTAAGCCTATTAACTATAAAAAAACTTTGAACATGAAACTCACTCATATTTAATAAAACTCACATTGAATGAAACGACGGATACGTGAGTTATCCGGATTTGTTTCATTAAATAAAAACACTTTACGAAGGGTATTGCTTGAACCTAGATCGTGTATAACAATTTTTTTTTTAGGAGTGTATGACTTGCCCGAATATTGTACCTATAAGTTTTTTAATCAAATTATCAACACTAACTGTTATTTAGATACTACTCTTATTTTTATTTTTGTGTGCATTAAATTTTTTTTGTATATATACATAGGTACTTACGTACATAAATACAAACTTTCATAATAGATAACTAAAATACCTATTTTTAAAAGTAAATTTTTAGATGAAGTAAAACCATGGCGTAAGTTGCGAGAAAACGGCAAATACCTACGTAAAATGTCCCACCGGTCGAATTTAATTCGATAGAAAATCCATATAATTTATTAGCTCCATTATTTTCCCTAGTGACACATTTTGACAAATGTTAATCGATAAATACCTAGTAAGGAAGGTTTATTTACCTTTTATCCTGAAACATAATTATATGCTAAGTATGATGTAAAAATATTGTAGGCTGAAATAAACTGTTTTTCAGTTGAAATGTACCTATCTAACAAGTTTTTGTGGAAAAAAGTAACCCCCTCTGCGACGGGGACGGTACCAACTTACATAGGTAAAATATTGTACTGTCATCAATTCATTGTATTGTACCTATATGCACCAAATTTTAAGTCAATCGGACCATGGAAAATGGGTCAAAATAAAATTGAAAAATTTGTTTACATTTGTTAACGTATGATGTATGATGTAGCAAAGCTAATAAGGGTATTAAAAAAAGTGGCGCGTGGATTTTTATATCATGCCTAAGTGTTCTAAGTGCTAGGCAAAGATTCTAGACATTTTTGTACTATACCTACCCAATTACCCATATTTTAAAATAAAGCGGGGCTCCTATCCTTGGCGGCTTGATCTTCGGGCATCTTAAGCTGTCTAATGAACCAACAATACCTATCTAACCAATGTCTAGTGTCTTGAATGTCCACTTCATTACTGGACAGAAGGATTTTTAAAAATGTGGAAAATAGATGAAAGAAAATTTTAAACTAATCAGTAATCACGAATTAGGTAAACGGAATTTCACGAAAGTGTTCGAAACTTAGATATTAACGGAATTGAATATATCATAATAGGTCTTTGGTGAACTTAAAATCAAATTTGAAACTTCTTAATTTTGATTATTATTGATTAGGTACAGTCACCAGCAATAATATCTGCCACAGCGAAGCGTGCAAAAATATCTGACACGTCCTGCGGCACTAGAAATAGAGTCTAGAAATATATTAAAAATATATATAGAGTATTTATGCACGCTTGTTGTATCAGATATTGGTGCTGGTGACTGTACCAATTCTGTTTATAGACAATAATATAATACTTAGTAACTTTATTTGGATAGTACATTTTTTTATATAGTATCTGAGCTTTATGTTCAGGTAATAGGTACCTCTATCAAAAACTTATTAAATGCTGTAATTGCAATCATCTTTACACCATAACTTAATTGTAGAGGTATTTGGTAGCTTTTGATACATTTTACCTACTAAATAATAAAATATATAATGTATTAGGATTATTAATGGATAGCCGATAGGTGTAAATACAGAGTGTAATTTTTTTACGGGCATATAATCAAACCTTTTCGTTCACTTAAAGTTGAAGTAGTAATGTTATCAAAACTGTCATTAAAGAAGTGTCAGTCGTTTGTTGATAAATGCGGTTTTCAGTGTAAATATAGTTACAAACGCGAACTTATCAGAAATCTACTTTACTATCACCACTTGTTTTTTGAAGTTTTATGATGGGTAAACTGGTAAGTAGTTTGATAGTGTAATTAAGATTCAAGGGTCGTAATGGCATGCATGAGAACTAACGTATTTGCATTGCCTTTTACAGTCAGTGATTACACCTTATTGATTACTGCAAAATAATCTTTTATTTGAACAATCTTTCCAAGCTCATGATAAAAAACCTTGATTTTAGATCAGGCGATTTCAATTTATGATTTATCTCAAAAAGATACTTGTTATGTCAAACTAAGTTGGTCTGCGTACATTGCTGCTCAGTCGGATTTTAAAAAATCATTACGTTTAATTAATAACACTATTTAACAAAATTATTGTCTTACATAAGTCGTACGACCGGATACTAATGTTAGATCAAATATATGCCCGTATAAAAATACACGCTGTATTAGTAAAGGTTAAGTGCCTATGGTAGTAAAGCATAACACTATAGGCAGTTTTTTCCGGACACCGTGACACCGGCGCATGACCATGCCATGTCTTTTAACACGCCGATGTGGTATGAAAAACATATCGGTCAAGATTATGCAGGTGACAGTTCGATGTTTTTTTTGTTTAAAAACGTTGTTTGGTAGGTATGTTCAGTTTACGGAAGAGTGGCGTTATACCCGTAGTACACCTAAAGTATATTTTGTTTAATTTGGTAATAATACGACTGCTGAGAGAAAGATACCTAATGTATTTTTCTAGGTTAATGGAAATATGTATGTGTGGGAACATTAAGTTTTATTTCAATGATTTACTTGCAACATTGCTTATTTTCATTTAAAAAAAGAAAATTCAGTTGTTAGAAGTCAGTAACAACGCTGTCCATGTATTGATTTCCTTGCTAAGTTTATTACAGTTTTAAAAGATTAATTCGTATGTTTTTCGACTGCTATCCCAACATACTTATATAACAGTATAGTAATATCGAGAATTTACACCCTAAAATTAATTAATCTGCTCTACATTTAAGAATATCTTACAGCACAAGTTTTATAAATTAAATGCGACATATTTTATACAAATAGTATTTATAGTGCAATAATAACAATAAAAATAAAATATATTTATAAAGTAACGAAGGGGGGGGGGGGTTATAAGTAAACAGGTTGATATGTCAACACAAGAAGAAACTGAAAGAAAAAATGTTGGGTTGATGTAATAGAGAACATACTACAACATACTAGCTTAGAATTTCAAATAATACTTTCTCATAAGAATTGCACTTCTATGATCTTCTAGAAATACGTAAGTCTCTAGCTTCAGCCTTTTAGGCTGTGCGTTGTCTGTCAGATAACCATGTTACTCTTTATTATTTCTTTTATTTTACATTGGCCCACTCTACATAAAAAAACTACCTATTATTGCATACATTTGAGGGCCAGATTTTTTGCCGCTCAGTATATTTTTGAATGATTTGTAGGTAGACTCTTAAATAATATTAGTGAAAGTTTAGTGAAGGAAGCGCTACTTTTATTTTATTGATCGTACGTATCTGTCAAGAGCCGTCACGGAAAGTATGCATACAAGGGGTTGACCGTCATTTGTCATCACATCACCCAGCTGCCGCGATGAGTGAGCGAAAACTGCCACAGGACATTGTCCGCATTGCACGCCGATCGAACTAATTAATCGGTAGATCGACCGCTAGATTGGCCGGTAGCGTTTCCGGCGAAGGTTGCTCAATATTCACTAGAAGATATTAGTATACAGCGATCCGTTTCAAACGTTTTGATTAACGATACCAAACAAATCGACAGCGAGAAACGGAATTTATGACCGCGACCAAAAGCGTCGCTGACAATTTTGTCTGATGCCAGATAGCAGTTAAGAGTAGTCGAGTAGTGCTAGTAGCTCGCATAAAAGCCCAGATAATAATCTATATGGAAATCATAAAATTAGAAAAGAACGTAAAATCTTCGTTAGCTACTAATTAACAAAGATAATAATTAGCCTCGATGTTTTAAATTGGCTTTAAATACACATGTTTACGTGTGAGTCACAAACGGTTTGAGAGCGAGCTAAATAGCTTGCGGTAACGTAAAGTCTGTTTTTCACGTCAACGTTTATATTGAGGCAGGTTTGATCAGGTGCGCTAATAAATCTAATTAACATTTAAATGGTGATCACGCATAATAATCAGCTGGCTTGGTAAACTGAGACGATGCTGCTTAATTAGTAGACAATTGTAACTATGTATTAATGGGGCGTAAAGTCGGCTACAACATTCAGGCTGTTTTGTGAGCGCCGCGCACACTTGTTCACACTCGCTGACAGTGTTTGACGCAAGAATAGCGGCATTCCGTAAAACCCCAAGATATTTCTGGTAGGCCGCTTTAAATAGGTACTTCAAACAATATGACGTGGTTAACGGCGAGGAGACAATAACTTATTATTAAGTAACATGAATGAAATATAAAAAATATTAATTTGTCTTATCTAATCAGGACTTCTACTCTGCCTACTTAAGAAGGTTTGAGTAACATGAAAGAGTATTTCTGTTGTTCTCTGTCTCTGTTTGCTTCATAACTGTTCTAAGTTTATTTCAGGGCACAGGACACTTAGTGTTTTTGCATAATGAAAATATTACTAAAAATGTTTACACGTGGACATTGTGTTAGGTAAGTAATAGATAAGCGATTTCAATAATGTATATGTCTTATTTTTATTACGAGTAGTTTAAAATAATTTAAACCACAAAGTTAATAATAACCCGCATGGGGGTTTAAAAAGTAAAGGTTTACCATAAATATTGTAAAATATTGGAATTTAAACGAGTTTTATTTGCAAATTGACAAGCTAGCTACTGACCCTTATAACTAAGAGAACCAAAACAGATGCACTTATATTTTTTGTAACAAAGAGTCCTATGTGTGATATTTTCTGATATTGCTCTTCTACTTATAACCTAGAGCCCCTTACATTGTCCAAGGTAAAAAAAGGAAAAAAAAAACTGTCATCCCTATCGCAGGGCTCCCAAGCCCCTCGAACATCCCTATGTCTGTACTTTTTAATACTACTTATCCCTGAGTTGGGCTAACTGTGAGCTAGATACGGATATTGTTAACTCCGGTCCAAAAAAACACTCCATTAGAAAATGACAATTGCTGAATGTGAAATATCACCAGGATCACTTTAAATATAAAGCACCTAAATTTATGTATAGCACATTGGTATCTATTGCAAGTTATTGGTAACCCTCTTCCAAATTGAACTGCTGCTCGGGTAGAGTCTGCATTAAGCTAGGGAACTATCTTTTACGATTGGTTTTTTGGAATCTTTTTGTATTTTTTATTTCAATTCCAAATTTTTACTTTTACGGTCATCCCGTAAAACCTAAATTGAAAATACAAACTGAAATATAGATGCACAGAAAAACCAGAAAAATAAGACCAGCACTGGGAATCGAACCCAGGTCCTCGGTATTCCGTACCGCGTGCTATACCGCTACACCACTGCTGGTCAACGGTACAGACACGAATTTCCCCTATGCACCACATATCTCAGCTTGTTTGTTTCTTATTTAGCCACTTAAGCAGTGACGCTAGCGACATCTATACCATCTTTTACCTTGTCGGTTCACTGAGGATTTATGAAAAGGAATTCGTATACTCGTAGTTGTATAAAATCATTTCGTTGTTCGTTTGTCTGTCTGCCAAGACCATTTTTAGTAGAGCACGTGGAGATAAGAAGTAGAGATTAAAATGAAATACTAAGGGCTAAATGCGGTCTCTTATAACTATATAAAGTTAAGTTTTAAGTACACAGTTTCGAAAGCACATTTTCATAGAAATACTATAGGTGTCAAACCTTTAGGTTTCACCATTCTAGTTGACATGGAACTACATATTAGTTACGGCCCTTACCCACGGAACACAATGAAGAAGAAACTACGAATAAATATCATTTATTACAAAATAATATCTCAACAAAAATATGCTCTATTTCTCGATTTGGTTGTAACAAGTAATTACATCTAAAAAAAAAGCAAAGTCTAGGAAATATTATGGATTAAAAAGAATAAATTAATTTAGTGAATTTGGCTAAAATCTGGCCTGAAAATTTGGTAAGGGGCTAGTTGGTAACCATGGGAATGATATACTCGTTGGAAATTTTGATCCCAGAAAATTGCACAATTCCCACGCGATAGCGATAAACGAATTCTTAGCGGACGATGTCGCGGACAAAAGCTAGTTTGATAATAAATAATGACTATTTAAAAACAAACAAAGACCCTAAATAGATACACTGATGAGTAAAAATAACGGGTCACTTTCCATACAATGTTGTATGATAAGCGAGCCGTTATTTTTGCACGTCAGAATAGGTAGAGTCGTGTTCACATGCATATCTGATCACTTTGTCTTTTGTGAATTAAAACCGGAGAAAGTTCAGTGAAAAATATTTCAAAATAGAGACATTATTTATTATAAATAAATAAATATCACGGGACAATTGGTGTGAATACACCAATTGACCTAGTCCCAAAGTAAGCTTAGCAAAACTTGTGTTATGGGTAGTAAGCAACGGATAAATATATAGATAGACTAGCTTTTGCCCGCGACTTCGTCCGCGTGTACTTTAGTTATCCGGGCATATGTTTTAATTAACCCCAGTTATAATTGTGACATTTGTATCTGTGTGCATAGCGAAGTACTGCCGTAAACGATAGGTAACAACAGTTCACTAAAGTACTTCGCTATAAACCACCTTTTTTACCAGTTTTGAAGCTAGTTTATGAAAAGTTTTATGCAAAGCACGAGAGTAAATTAATTATCTCGTGTGCTTCCGGCGAGAACTGAATCTTACTCTTGAATCCGAAGTATATATTCGAATTTGCTCTGTACATAATATTTTGTAAATTAGGTAAAAGATAAATAAGAAAGGATACTCACACAAAAATTACGCTTTTATTAATATTATTGATTTTATTATGCACAACCCGATGAGTAATTTTCACACATCATTTTAAATATCAATTTAATTTCCACATTTTATGTGTACATTTTGTATGAAAAACCCCTTCCCCTATTGAAGTCGCCAACACCATACGGATCATTTTAAATTGAGACCATTTTACCCCTTTAGGAGGGAATTTTATCCATTTCACTTTTAATTTTTAATTGTAATCGAGAACTTATACACCTATTTTCATACTTCTAGGTCCAGAAATTAGAAAATTCCATATAAACTTTACCCCCCCCCCATTTTACCCCTTAAGGGGGGAATTGTATCCATTTCACCTACACAGATAAGTTTTGATTGTAGTCGAGAACTTATATATCTATTTTCATACTTCTAAATCCATAAATGAGAAAATTGCCATAAAAACTTTACCCCCCAACCATTTTACCCCTTTAGGAGGGAATTTTATCCATTTCACTTACACAGATAATTTTTAATCGTAATCGAGAACTTATACACCTATTTATATACTTCTAAGTCCAGAAATGAGAAAATTCCATATAAACTTCACCCCTTTATTTCACCCCCTTAGGGGATGAATTTCTAAAAATCCTTTCTTAGACATAAAACTTACACTTACATCATAAAAAGAACCCCTGTACCAAATTTCATGTTTGCGCCCAGCGGTTTGGTTAGTCTGTGCGTTGATCTATAAGTCAGTCAGTCAGTCATATTCTTCTTTTATATACATATATAGATAAGTACATACTTAAATACATATTAAACACCCAAGACCCGAGAACAATCATTCGAATTTTTCATACAAATATCTGCCTGACACGGGAATCGAACCCGGGTCCTCAAGCTTCGTAGTCAGGTTCTCTAACCACTAAGCCATCTGGTCGTCTATATTTATTATTTCGTACTTTATTGATACAGGGACTCACTATCACGAGGTTACATTCTGTGGCTACCAGTGGCGTGAAGATTTTAGTAAGGCAACCTGGAGCGTGAGATAAGCGTGAGTTAGGTATATCTGCGGATGAAACGATCGAAGTTTGTGTACAATCGAGGAAACTGGATCATGTACCTTGGTACAATATTTGAATCTTTTCAAAATAGATTTCACAATAAAAAAAAATAATAATACGGGACAATTGACACCGATTGCCTTAGTACCAAAGTAAGCAAAGCTTGTGTAATGGGTACTAGATAACGGATAAACGTACTTAAATAGAAAGATGCAAAGGTGCTTAAATATATATTAAAACTCAAGACTTCGAGAACAAACATTCGTATTTGTCATAAAAATATCTGCCCTGACCGGGAATTGAACCCGAGACCTCAAGCTTCATAGTCAGGTTCTTTAACCACTGGGCTATTCGGTCATCAATGTTTTGTTTGGCAGATGTATGGGATGTCAACATGACATTAATGAGGGCTATCGCGAATGAATTCGCCGCTAGAGGCGCTAGTGTAGCGTGAGGTCTCCGAAATGTCAAATCTCATAGTTATTGGGTGAGCTACGCGGGTTTATTTATAATTAGAATAATTTTGTGAATATTTTGCAATATCTGAAATTAATTATGGCAAATATGCGTTCCGGGGCAATGAATGTCTGTGTTTTGAGACAGTTTTGTCTTTCGGAAACCTTTTTCCTCCCTTTTTTCCGAACAAAACGGGGACTTTGTAACACTGTGGCATGCTCGATATTTTTATGCTACGGTTTGAAGGTGTATTAAATATAATTTTAATCTAAACTTTGTTTTCACGCCCGTAATAACAGACTTTGAAAGACATACTTAAAAACCTGACGCAACAGTGCGCCATCTAGTGAGACAAAAAACGATAGCCCTCATTGCACAAAGGTTCCACACTCGTACGCGATTCAATTTCCTCGAGGGTACACAAAATTTGCCATAGATACTTGTCATCTCATCACTGGCGTCCTGTATAAAGTTTTGAAAACTCGGTGGGAATCGAGTTGTTTCAATTCAATCCCACCCCACTAGTAGCTAAATAACTGCACTGAAGTAATCATTCAATAGTAAAAAAGTAAATTATAAAAACTGCAAAACTATGAAATTATTTTTACTTATTGCTTTTGACACAGTTAAAAATCGTAACCCATACATTCTACATTATGACGCAAGTCTTTCTAGATGTAACTAATCTATCGCCAAAATATTGAAGTATTTAATTGGCTCCATCTATCATAATTAATTGCCTTTAGGACATTATATTTACATACCGTTAATTCATTTTTTGTACTGAAAGTTCTCATCGTTCCAGAAATGTCACAGAAGCCTCATTAGGTTTATTTATTTAAAGCTCACATCCGTTGTTCGATGAACTTCCCGCAACGACCATTAAATGATCGCAAATCCCCACTGAATATGCATCGAAACAACTACCGCACTAATCTAAAGCATGTCAGTGAAGTTGAATTGGCATCTGTGACTTAAAGTCTTCGGCGCGTAAATTATACTAAAGCTCTTTATTATATATTTCTTAGTCTTTTATGCAACTGTATCATAATAAGGGTCATTGAGACACGAGTGCGAGTTTATGACATGAGGCGAAGCCTACGTTACGTTACTACGTTTAGATATACGCATGAGTGTCTCAATGGCTGATTATGAATAGTTGCATATATTACTTTTTCTACGAGCTAAAACATAACAATTAATAAATAATGAATATTTACATAACGGACAATAAATGAATTTTTCGATTTTAAGGGTAGCAAATTACTGCTCACTTACATTGCCGCCTTGGCGGCGTTAACATTTCTGCATAATGCATGCATCTAATTCACCAAAGTGACACATTCTGACAGATAAAAAGTCGTTTAAATAGTGTTTAAGTAAAGTAACTCTTTTATTTCTTTCAACTTTCAAGAACTCCGTGCAAAAGCAAAACAAATTCCCGCTATTTTGAAACGTTTTTTTTTTCACTAATTACAACCTTATAATGGACCCGGGAACTTTACATACAGCCAAATTAAATAATGTTGAAATATTCATATTTAGTAACTGAAAAATTCATTTATTGTCCGTTCTGTAAGTATTCATTGTTCAATAATTGTTTATATAAACATATTTTAATTAATCCATAAAGTCGATTTAAGAATAAATAAGTGAATAAAATAGACTTGTATGTTGGCCAATACCGGTGAAGTTTTTTTTATTTAGTTTTAATTTAATTTTAAGTCCCGCCATTTCATTTTTTTTCTTAATTAAGTTGACATAGGCGCAACTGGAGATTGTATAATAATCTTCGATGTAAAACCTTCACAGGGGTTCCTTTGCTTCCATATCTATTGAAATACTCAGAATTAATATTATTATAACTCACACCTAATATCTATACTCGTATACTATCCGTGGTAAGCGCTAGAGTGCCAGGTCCTCACTGAAGGACCATGCATGATTCCTACTAATATTTGACGTGAAAGGTTTATTTTAATGTTTCAATGATTGCTACTCAATTATGCAAAAATGGCTAAGGAGATTTTAATGAAATTTGGCGCAGAAATAGTTTAATACTTGGATCAACACATCAGATACATTTTATGCTGGCAAACTGCATATTCTCGCGGGATAACTACCTGGTAGAGAGACGAAATCTTTACAGACGAAGTTGCGGGCAAGAGCTAATTTGACATAATTTTTGAGTACACGAATCACGGTAACTACCCTGCCCATTAACCTCACACGAAATATTTTGTGATGCTCGAATAAAATATACCTAGTGCAACACCAGTCGCGCGGTATCATGTACTTTTTGTAGAGAAGTATTTATCGTTTCAATCAATATCTTTTTGCACATACTTTTTGAAAGTAATTTAGTCTGACACGTAAATAAATGTCCATTATCATCTGCTTCATAAATTCAAACATCATTCGATGATTATTCAAACCCACAGCTTAAGCTAATCTCACGGGCAATTTAACATGAATCACTGGAAAAGAGGTTTTATTGCCGAACCGAGCGTACGGTATTTAACTTTGCTCATCAGCATAATTCATACGATTTTTTTAAACAATTTCAACGCATTTTAGTTGAACGTGGGTATTTTTTTTTGCATACATAAAGGGGGCTTGCGACTGCACTTTCGATATCGTATTGAAATTTACACGAAAGGTGGTAATTTTCCGGCTGCGCGATGACATTAATAGCAGCGAGTCTTGTCGGTGTACAACATTTTTTGTTTAAAATGTTCACATTTGGCCGATCTTATAGTTCTTGTGCAAGCTCCCCTCGCATCGCTTTGCATGTTTTAAAACGTCCTGTGTGTGCAGGTGTCCATGTCGTACATATATTTGCCTACATGTATAGTTCGAAAAACGCTGTAAAAACTCATCGTGTTCACTACCATCAATCACCAATAGTTGTTTTTATAGCAACGATAGTGTCATTAAATGCCATGCAAATAATGTTCTGACATGCTTCAAGGTCCTTATCTAATACTATAAAGGTAACCTATACGCTTAAACTCTATTAATAGTCACTAGCGCCCATAAATGTGACAGCCCATCTTGAATAACTTTAAATTTGCAGTCTTACCTAGACAATTTAATACGATATTTGCATAATTGGATAAATTTAGCATTAGTAAGTATAAAATAGTAAAACAAACTTAATTCGAGTGATAAGTGTTAACTAAATAGGTGAAATAGAGGCATAAAAACTAGCGGTCAATGAAATGGAGCGATGACCAACGCTGCAGTCAACGTCAAGTCAATACATTCTAATCAGTGATTTATTGCCCCTAATCCTCAGCTCAGCACAAATAAGCTATCTTGTCGGCTTAATGTTGTATCAGCCCAGGCGTGAAACTCCCGCGCACCACTAAGTGGTCCTTCCAGTTTCCACTCGAAATATTTTAATAAGACCTCACTGCTCACGCACCCAAATACAGATACACACACGCACGCATCCAGATACTACATTAAAACATCGCCTCGTTCGACTCCACTTTATTTATAATAGTAGCGACACTAAGAATCTACATTTTTGCTCTAAACGGTGTTAATTTATTGACCGTGGGCAGATAATATCACTTTTTTTCTTTCATTATTAAAGCGATTACACGAGAAATTATACGTCGATGTCCAGTTCTTACTACTCGATCCGAATGGTGCATCATTAAAGTATGAGCCGTATACTGTTTACGTTAGGAGCAACTTTTGCTTGACTCCAATTTAAAACTCGATAATGCTTTCCTCAACGGAATCGTCTTGTAGGCTCGCTAATAAAAAGTGTGAAGTTATGGACAAGTTATGCCACTTGCATTAATTTTGATGCTTAACCTGATAAACAAATTATAGTGTGTTAAGTTAATAGCTTAATTTATAATTGAAATTTCATATATAACAGTATTGTTGTGACCAGGTTTTTACATAATTATCTCATGTGTTAATGACGAATGAGTTAAGATATTACTACATAACATACATAAACACATTAAGATCAATGTATCGGGCTAAAGGGTTCATTCGTCAATTAGGTATTTAATTTCAGTAATTACGACACCTACGTAACCAACCGCCATAAATATACGACAGCTAAATTTGCCGTTTACGGTATCGCTGGTATTCGACTCAAAATCGCATGGAAGTAAAGCTGTTTCTATATAATTTGAATAATGGCTTTTTGCGCTTAGTGTTTACTGTAGTATATTAACACTTATCATTGTTTTTTTTTTAAATAGGTAGTGAGCGAAATCATCATCCCAGCCTATAAATGTCCCACTGCTGGGCACAGGACTCCTCTCAGAATGAGAGGGCTTGGGCCGTAGTTCCCACGCAGGCCCAGTGCGGATTGGGAACTTCACACACACCATTGAATTGCTTCGCAGGCTTGTGCAGGTTTCCTCACGATGTTGTCCTTCACCGTAAAGCTCGTGGTAAATTTCAAATGTAATAAGCGAAATATATTTACTATAAACACCGGCTGTCTACAGGGATGTTTTACTAGCAAATCAAAGAGCTATAGAAGTTTAAATTCCCTTATTTCTGCATATGCTGCCATCAAAGGAATAAAACATTTTATTGAACTGATTGTGACTAGATTAAAGAGTTACGTGTCATAGCTTGTCATCATGGAATAACAGGGAGCTTTATAGGACGAGCACGCGTAGGCTTTTACTATTGCATAAGCTTGTAATAAAGCTCGATCCTTTGTCACGTAATAATTCCGTAATGACTGAGCAAAGAGCGTCGTAGCCCTTGCCGTGATATGTGATCACGGAATTGTTGCCCCTTAGGCGCATTCATTACAGAAACAAGGTAAAAAATTAATGATTTTCCAACGAGACACGTAGTCATACCAAATAAGGGGTAATTTTCTGTATGACTTATTTTATAAGATCAACGTTACGTGATTCTAATTTACTACGAATCGTAAGAATAAGGATTGTTTTTGACTACTTTTTAATCTTGGTACTTTCTGTACTAAAATAGATAGGACAAATCCCTCAAAAAAAAACAAGCTTTTTATTTTTATAAGCTACTAGCAGCTATCCGCGACTCCGTCCACGTAGTATTTGTTTATCACTATCCCGCGGGAACTATGCAATTTTCCGGGATAAAAGCTATCCTATCTCCTTCCCCGAGACTCTAACTATCTGGATGCCGAATTTCATCTAAATCGGGTCAGCGGTTTAGATGTAATCACATCATACGAATCGAGTAACAAGTATCCAAACATCTTCACAAACTTTCATATTTATAAATTATAATATTAGTAAGATTATTTAACTCCACGTAAGGTGTCTTACAAGGCGAATTTCACTTACTTCTAGTGGTCAGATTGACCAATATTTTGGATAACAGTACAAGTTCATTGAACAAAAAGTACATGTATTCAGTATTCAGGATGAATATTAAACCAAACTGTAAGGTTGTTGATTGAAAAGAGCAAATTCAGTGACAAAGATATTAGCGGTAACACATGTTAACCAATATACTTATTTAGATGTATCTTCGTTCCTAAATTATAAAAAAACACCCTCTTTTTCAGTAGCAGTGTCCCCGTCATCGTCGGGCGGTGGCGGATCCGGTACTCAACTATACGCGGGAGCAGCATCACACCCGCTGTCTTCCCTACTGTCGCAACAGAGGCTGCTCGAGCTGTCACGTTTCGGTCTGCGACACTACGACATCGCGCACCATGTGCTGTCACAGCAAGGTGCTGTTACCAAGTTGCTTGGTAAGCAAGTTTAAGTAGCTTACGGAGTGTTACCTCTCAGAAGTCTATCGATAGCTATTCGAAAGCAAAAATATCGATGGTCATATCGATATTATCGATAGTCTCAGAACGAGCCAATAGTATTCACAAAGTGATGTACTTCAACAGTATCGAAAAGGCCTATAAAACAATACTATCGATAGTACGCATACACAACAGCGATAGTGCCTGTCGATAGAATTAATAGTATTGCATTCGATCCCTAATATTGCCATGATTTGCGCCATGGATAGTATCGATAGACCCATCGATAGTGTGGCTTGTAAAGTCTGTTCGCCGATAGTAGGTAAATATTATTATGATAACGTTTTGGAATAGCGATTGTCGCTTAATTATCACAAACACTACCATAGGCGTCGCTTATCATTACGAGCACCGAGTTTCGTGGTACCACATATTCAGTTCTAGTGATATGCACGCCCGGGAATGAGCTTCGAGTGTCATAGGTGTTCGCGTGTACTGTTTTCTGTTTTATACAGTTAATAGTTACTTATTTAAATATGTTTTTTTTTATAACCTAAGCCCTTTTACTTTGAGAGGAGGATTGTGCCTAGCACTGCGACGTATATAGGCTGGGGTGATGGTGAATGTTTTTATCGGTGGAATAATAATATATTTAACGTGCCGCAATTGTAATAAGTAAAGAACCCCTGATTTTTAATCAACTATCGGCGAACTAGAACTATAGATGAAAATTATCGATTGCGAGGCTATCGACTGTGAAGTAACACTAACTTACCGCCAGGCCACGATTATGCGCGATCAGCAGCGCGGCGAGCAAATTTTCGGTTTATTGCAGACGCTAATCGTTCACCTACCTAGTACAAAACTGTTCAATGCACTGTTTGTCGCGGGTAGTACACCTATGGGCCGGTAGATGGGTGGAGTTAAAAAAGTTGGACAGCTTAACGTTGGTAGTTAAAATTAGAAATGTTTCCGTTGCACCTATAGGTACAATTGTATGGTTAAGTGTCACAATAGATTTTTTTTAGTCAACGTGGTCCAACTTTTTGGTCTCCACCCTGATGTAGAAAAGCAAAATTTTCGGATTAAAATTTGCGGTTGTCATTTCTTTTTATTTACTATGGACTATTGATTGACCTCATCTCACCTGATGATACGTGCAGATGAGACGAGAGAGTCCATGTATCGACTTTTAACAGAATATTTTGCATTTCAATATATAATCTAAAACAGTTTTACCCAGCAAAAATGTGATCGGTTTTAGTGAATGGTATTTATTCAAACATTTATTTTTAATAATATAAATTTAAAAAGCTGTAATATTTTGGATTGTAGGATGATCATGCCCAGAACACCAGGATTTCACTCTAGGATGTCACTGGATTCCAATAACTATACCTACCAATTTTTAAGCCAACCGGAAAGTAGGAAGTATAGTCGAAAATATGGTTTGCGAAGATTCAGGACGTAACTATATAGTAGGTACTTACATAAAAAAAAAAATCTTGTAAAAGTTTAGTATGACTGAACTAAATCCTATTTCTAAATTTTATTTTTACTAAAGGGTGTGCTTACTTTACTACGCGTTGGTACTTACACGATGTCAATTAAGCAGTCTAAAATGTAAACGTCTAAAATAATCATCTGATAACTCATCCAATAGAATGCCCGACTAGTGAGATTACTTATTTCGTTGGCACTGCATGATTATTAAGTAATTTCGTAAGCAAATTTTACAACAAAGGCATACTTAAACCGGAAAATGGTACGATGTAGTAAATTAAAGGAAGCATTTTTACGTGGCCGGTGACTGACCTGCAACGCTCCAGCAACTTGCCGTACCTATAGAACTATTGTATGGTGGCAATAATTACGAGTAGTTTCGATGTTACCCTCCCACTGTTTTATTAAGCTCATGGTCAATGTGTATCGATCATTGATTTAATATTGGATCATTCTTAGGATTTAACATTTTCATACTAATTCTTATCAAAATGTTTTAAATGTATGCTCGCGGCTTTTGTTAAATAACTATTATTTTTTTGTAGCATTTGTCTAAATAATTATTGACAGTCTGTGTATAATCTATGTATTTTCTTTCTTACTTTCTTTAATCTATGATTACTCTAATAATAACATTTTATAATGGAGTAACTATGTTATAATAGGTACATAACCAAATATCTGCTCTTACCACTACGTATTACTACGTATTAGTTATTCCACGTTTAATTTTCGAAATCCGCTAGATAACACTGGTAAGGTAATTGATGAAGTGAACTTCTGCCTACTGGCTATAGATTCCACTACAATTAACGAATGTATTATTTATATGGAGGTTGTCGGGACTCTTCAGCGATGTATTGATTTATACAACCGTTCTTTAGAGAGCCCTGGGGCTTGTTATTGCCTGCAACTAAGTTATTTGCAATAATTATGCACCCGCCTAGAGTGATCAATACGCAACCCGACTACTAGCGATTGACTTCAGAATTGAATATGAACATCCTAGGTTGTGAAATTATGAATAATCAAGCGTAAAAGTTGGTTCAACTATAAGGTAACGGAAGTCATACTTTCGCGCATAATTGTCACTGTTATCTCCTAACTCGTAAGAATTTTGACAAGCACTGTTAACGCATTCAGTATTATCATCCTCATACACGAAGTAGCGCGCAGCAAGTGCTTTAAAAACTTTGTTTTTAACGCTCGACACACTTTATTTTACGGCGAGAAATGAAATAAACGATAAATTTGCATATTTACCAACACCTAAGCATTCAGAAATTGTGAAAATAAAAAACGAGACCTTTTTGCGAGATAAGAGCAACCGATTATTAAATAAATATAAACGATATGAAAACATTCATGACAAGTCCGCAATTTGTCGATGGCGACGCGGGCCGGGCGGGGGATTGCCGTGTTCTAATAACACGGTTGTGGTAAAAATCTCAATCGCAATTAATCAGCGATAAGGGATCGCTGGAGCCTGCCGCGACGAAAGCTGCCATTGACGAAAGCTTAGATCCTAATCGAATCATAAAACTTGCAGCGTGTTAATTATAAGCCACCGGGCTGCGTCCACGCCGCCGCCGCTCTTCTCGCCGCGAGCTACCGCACCCGACCGTCATTCGCTCGCATGTGAGAACCGTCTTATCGACAAAGATCCTCAATAGCAATCACCATTTATTTGACTGTTTCGCTTATCACGGCTGCCGTAGAATTTAATCCACAGTAGATCATAAATAAGTATCCACCAATCAAAATCTTTGACGCCACACTATGATTTATCCAATTGACCTATCATTTTTCAGTTTCGGTAACAGTAAATTAAAAACAAACAAATCAAATTTTTCAGATTTCAAATTAATACGCAACAATAAATTTTCCATCATCGTTTACTAAATACGTATCACGTGGGAACAACTATTTTGTTGACAACGACTACGACGACTTTTATTGCGCATTTAATTTAATACCATTACTTGGCTTAACGTTGCAAATCTACAAAACAATGACTCACAAACTGCTCTTTGTAATATGGTGCAATTATAAACCGTGGACTAATTATTGTCAATACCTTGCAGGATGCGAACGTAGAATTAAAGTCTGAGACAGTGCGCAGTGCACGCTCCTAGTAATTTGAATGCTCGTTCACAAAGAAGAAAAGTCAATTAGTGCGTTATAATGGTATGTTTGGTTGCAAGCGAAGCGTGAGTTGCTCACAACGCTGCCGTTTGCTTGTGCGCGGTTTTAATTTGATGCATTAGATCCGCGAGCGTGTCATTAAAACACATGCGCACTTTGTGTTTGTCCACGAGTCAGGAACGGGCTATTTAAAATTAACTCTGGCGTGAATCGGATGTATAAGCTTTATTATTTTATTTTGATTCTTCGCTAGCTAAAGGTGGGTCCACATTTTGAATAATTTTAACATATCGAGATCAAGCACACGTATCCTAAATTATGTATGCTGTAATACCATAGTATTTAAAGTGACTCATGGATATACAACATTGATCGCGATGTATCAAATATGGCGTGTTGCATGATCGCGTATCTTTTTGCGTCTAAACTAACGCTCTTGTCATGACACTTGTCGGTGCTATGCATCGGAGATACCATAATATGCTATAATGGACTCATCCTCACCGCACGGAAAAAAAAGAATTCTTTGACCAAGAATATTCATAGTTTCAGGAATATTGTTTAAATAAAAGTAATTATTTTCTTTAAGTAAGATAGTTTTGACCCAAGACAATATTTGTCTTCATCCAATACAATGTAGCGTCCGGCTATATAAATACGAAATATTAATGTCTTGACCAAGGGTAAGTATTTGTCTTAATTTAAGACATCCTTTTTTTCCGTGCGTTAAATTTTTTTTAAGCATTTTTTGGTCAGACTGGCATGTAATTGCAATTCAAAATATCTCAGAAATTATGCCTTGGGTACACAGACTCTTACAAATCTAATATCTTTAAGCGAGAAATTCTTGTATATTTATATATTTCGAAGTCAAAGTCAAAGTCAAAATATCTTTATTCAATTTAAGCTAAAACAAGCACTTATGTCAAACCATACCACCGGTTCGGAAAAACCTCTGTTGAGAAATATCCGGCAAGAAACTCAACGAGGTATATTTTTTTAAACAGATTAAGTGATATCTCTACATCAGAAGTGTTTATCACCAGGCCTCAGAGACGGCTCTAAGGATGAAATGATGATGAAATTTGTTTTTTGAGGGTAGGTAAGAGGGGGCGAATAGTTAATCCAATGATATTACATGTTACTATAAGCTCACTGAGTTAATCTTATCTTAGTCTTATCTCTAGGAAAATGAGTCTTGTCGAATTTTAGCCTAGGTAGTATGCATGTCAGGTAAGTAGAATTAATTACCTACATAATAATATAATGGGAGTATTCATTGAAATTTTGTACGAGATAAGTCGCCAGCAAATAGAATCAATGATTTAATAATAAATAAAAATAATTGGAATCCAGAGAGAATACTAAAAGCTTAATTTAATTCGGTTTTACTAATACTAACTATACGCAGTTTGACTTTAACGATCATAAATTTAAATTATTAAAACGATTACTCAAAGTATGCGTTACCTACATATGAAGTGTCGTGTCAATCAATGTTCGCCCGTGGTGGTTCGTAACGTCACGTGTCGGTTTCCCACGGAAGCCTGGCCTACGTTCCGCCCAGGGCCGTCATGTCCATCCACTTAAGTATTTAACATACGTGAAGCCTTAGCTCAAAAGCTATCTAGCCCAAACATTTTCTAAGCTGTCTGCATGAAAATGGGCACGCATAAATTACGCTCCACAGTCGATTTGCAATGTTAAATTGTCCTCTAAACACAATGTTTATATATCCGCCGATGAAACTATCACGTATGCTACTTATACTATACGGTGGTTCAATAATTGAGTTGTATGTCATTTTCGTTTCATTCTTAGTTCATAAAGATTGTAGGTACTTTATGTATGAGCGTGTCATTAGTTCAGTCCAATAAGTGCCTTAATGATTCAAATTCCGCTTTGTTGAATAGATGCTTAAGTATTAGAAGAAGAACTCCGAAATCACGATAAGTAATTTCATATTAAACCAGTCATTTTATGGGATGTAAATTTCGTAGGAAGGTAATGATACCTACTCAGAAAGATTGTCCGCGGATCGCCGCGGCGGGTAATGAAGCCATATTTAGGCTTTGTCCTATAATCAAAATTGAATTAGGTACCGGGGTTGACATTCTTACTTTGTGGACAAAGCCTTTTCTTTTTCTGCTCCAATTCTCGTCATCAATTTGAATTTTTAATGTTCTCCACTGTCCATGGAACGCTATTTTTAGATAAGAACGATTGTAAAGATCTGTCAATTATTGTAATGATACGGTAGTCGATATTATTAAGCGTTTAACGTTTGACACAAGCTGCCGCCTTAGTCGTTAGGTTAGGTATTTGCAGAATGGTAATGACTGCAAATAGGGCACGCACGGCATTATTAATTTTATAAAATTATCCTTGTGCATTAGTTGAGCTGAATCCACACATTTTATGATCGCTATAAAATAATCACCGTTACCATAGGCCAAGATGAGAATAGCTCAAGCTTAAGTGCTTTTCTGTACTTGCAAAATGTCATTTTAATTTATATGACACTTTTATATGGTGTTAAAATGTGCTTAAATCTATTAACCTCTAACCAATGACGTTTAATACTCTTAACAAATTGACACAATGATGCAGGTCTGTTTTTACTACTTCAGAGCTGCATATGCCCTCTCAAAGTAGGGGCATAGGTATATGCGGACAAAAATTTGAAATCTATTCGAAAATGTTTTCACTAAATTTTATACCATAACAATCACCCATAAAATCTCTGTTACAAATGATTATACTTAACTCCAAATTATTAAAAATTCATAACTTCAATAATCATAAATCCCTTTTGAGGTACTTTTAAAACTTTTCTACAGATGCGCAAAAAGAGTAGGTAGTTTAGGTTAGACCTGTGACACATGTGATCCCAACAGACACGAGAGGCCCCCAAAAAGTAAGTTAGGTTCGGTTAGAATTGCGATCCCAACCGTTATGAGAAGTCACGAATTATTATCAAAAGCACAAAATATTTCTCATAAGTATAATTAAAATCTTGAAATTAACATTATTAATTAAAGTTTTCTGGGGATGAGCTTTTACTAACTTTTTTAATAATACTTAGGTACTATGAAAAAACAAATGAAGCGAAAAATTAGGAATAGTGAATAATATTAGGATAAATAATTTTATGTGAGCTAAAATGGGCCCATTGCTTAATTAAACAACGATATATAACGAGAGTTATAACTAGTAGGTACTTGCCGTAAAACAGTTATCAACTGTATTTGATGTACTTATTTTATTTAAACAGTGTTAGCAAAATTAGCTACCACACCAAAGTGCGTCATATTTCAAAATGGATTATTTTTAATTTAGCTTATCGGGTTGTTAGGTTTAGGAACGGAGCCTCATTCTATTTAATGGTTGAATTTGCATTACAATAAGACGTTGCAAATACCGTGGGGCTTGTACCGGTGAGGTGTTGGACATGGGCGCCAGACGCTGCTCTGCTGTTCGTGGATTCATATACTAGAGACGATTATTATAACACTAATGTGGACTTAATGACCTTGCTGGCTTCACAATGCAGGAATGTTCGATTGCCTGAAACGTTTTTAAAAAGTAATATTGTAATTTTGAACAGAAAATTGTTTTTTTTTTCTCCTCGCATTCAAAGTGAAAAGTAGTGTTTAACGCGAGACTAAACAACCATAATGTCGCTCGAGCTGTAGCCACCCTCGTCATTATGGCTTGCTTTAGTCCCTTGTTGAATAATCTACTATTACTTGTGTTTGTGATACCTCGATAAGCAAATATATGACACATTAAATAACGGCTAGCCAAAATTAACTAAAATAGCCAAAATTTAACTTAACCCTTAACCACCTACGTGCGGTCTCTCAGACCTTAGCAGATTTAAAAATGATAATAATTCGATGCAATCGCGGCGCACAAACTTCTAGTGACCTTGTACTTTTTCTTGGGGGCCAATCAATGGCCGCCATGTGGTCGACAAGTTTGGATGTGTATTCCTTTGAATTAAGTGAGCATCATAATACTGGCGACAACGGTCTCAGAGACCGTAGGTAGGTGGGGGGTAGGTGGTTGCGTAATATTCATACGTGGTCTCCCAGACCGAACGCAGGTGGTTGTGTGTGTTTTATTTGTTAACATTTTAAATATAATTAAAAAAAAATTTTTTTATTTTTTTGTATAACATGCCTCCTAGTAAGACAGTCACAAAAGGTGGTTAAAATAAGTGTCATCATTGAATGCAAGAGACTAATTTGTCTCGAATGTTCGAAAAATTATTATCGATTGCCGACAAAAAAAGTTGTTTTGAGGGTTTCCAATTTTATAAATATAAAATGTCCCTGTAAAATTAAATCAGTTAAATAACTTAGTTGATCACATTCAATTTGATGAAACTTTAATAATAATCTTTATATTACGTTCTTATATTTTGAGATCTCATATCCCCTTCGGGTAAGTAATTTTACAGTAGGGATAAGAGAAGTATACTGAAATGTGTTAAGTTTAGGAAAAAATCTATTGATTTATTTTGTAATGTTTATTGCAAATAAATAGCATAGACTGTTAAAATTTTATTTATTACTTTTTTATTACATTTAAACTAAATTTCTATAATTATTGCATATCCTTTAAAACTAGTGGTCTTCTAGACCGCTCAAAGGTGGTTGTGTTTCTGAAACAGGACGTAAGTAGTTAAGGGTTAAGATTACCCATCAATTGGCCAATAGAACCACTATATTTTTTTGTACCATTAAGATCACTAAAGTTTCTCCATTTAATGAAGAATGCGGAATGGGGTTAGCAACGAAAAGCTATCAATCAACGAATCAGGCATCGTTAACACGTGCGCTGCATTGCACTCGACAAATCAGGGCCCTCTGAGCCACTTTGCTGAAACATTTTGATCTATTAACGGCGTGACGCGGCAGAACGCGCTAGCTAAGGAGCCACTTTTTAATACAAATTTAATTACCTCGATTCGAGCCCTTTCTGTCACTCACAATGATCTTGTCCTTTGTGCCCAAGCCGTGTAATGACTTCGGGCGCCCATAAATGGCTCTAGTGTGGAAATTTATTAACCGGAGTTTTGGGAGTGTATTGTGCCCTTTAAGACTTTCACTTCCTTAACGCGCGGTGATGATTAATTGTTTACTTTTGTTCGGCAGCAGAAAGGCTGTTAAGTCCTTAATAACCAAAGTATATTTTGACACCTTGTTTATGTTTTGTTTTATGAGCTTGGCTAACAGAAATGACGTACATTAAGAAGATGTTGCTTCGATAATAGCTGAATTTAATGCGATGTACATCTGCTAATTAGTGACTAAGTGGCAAAAAAGTAGAGTTCTGTTATATTTATGAGGATGTGAAATCATCCGAGGCAAGCTTAATTAATTTTATCATAAGAAAGATGCCTTAAAAGTCACAGTGAGTCTTAATATATTCCAGTATTGCGATTATATTATGTTCATGCGTTATATGTAGAGTAAGGTTACCCGTACCCCGTAAATTTTGATAATATTGCTACCTAAAATCCGTTTTCAAACGAACTGATTTTTGTGGAAATAGCCAATGCGTTATGTACTTAAAAAAAACACAGAGCTGTCTTCCTACCTTATTTCGTACAACCATACATTCGTGCTAATTTATAGCCACATTAATTCATACTCGTACTTGATACTATGTTCAAGCAGTAATGTATACATACTACGTTGTAGGTATTATTGTAGTCAGTAATTATTATAAGTCCGCAAGAGCGCGCTGGAAGCACGCGCGTGCGTTTCGCTTAAATAATAGACATTTAGCAACCATTTCAGTACCTCACACGATCCACCTCTGTCTAGGTAACGAGTAATTGCTCTCGGTCATGCGATTATGTTCCTGGCCGATTTAATTAGCGCAAAATGATCAGTGTGCCGGCGTCCCGCAATTTTCCTATCAATCAAGAGAGCCAGGTTATTGGCGCCCGGACTTCGCTTGCTTATGAATTTTCAGACGGGGTTGGTGAAAGTTGTTTGCGTGGTGGCGTTGGTTGCTGTGAGAGTGAGCGAGATATCTTTGAAAACTTTTAGAACAATGCCTTAGTTCAATCATAAGCCATGTAAATTTATTATCATCATCATCATCATGTTAGCCGTAGGAAGTTCACTGTTGCACACAGGTCTCCCCCATAGATCTCCAGTTGCTTCGGTTGGAAGCGGGCTGCATCTACCATGAAATTAATAACAGCTAAAAAATTCAAAGAGTTGAACCTTTGTGCTACTAATGTCATGTTGACATCTCATGCTTTTGTCTATAAAATCATAGTAAAATTTCATATGTATTAAAAGGTTCTACCCTTGGTCATGATTTAATTTGTTCGACTGTACCTAGTAGTAACATGTCCGTTATATACAAAATATATATCTTGCAAATTAAAAAAAAAACTTTAAAGTCTATATCAATTATGTGCATTACTACATGCAAGTAAGGCTTTACTGTCTGTCTATAGACCTATAGGTACTAACCTAATTCCAGCAAAGGTACTTAAAACTTCAAGCCCTACTTGTATATTCACTGTGACTGATATCCGCCTTATGGTTTAGGTAATTTGCTTAAATTGTTTTATACCTACGTGATCTGCATAATAATGAATTTATGAATAATTTAATGGTGTTCTAAATCTTGGTTGAAATAATTACACCAATACCTGTATACACCAATAGGTACACGTATGTAAGTGCTTAACTTTTGACTACACGCGATTTTAGTAATTAATTCACTCACACTACGTTAATATGAACTACATTTTGGTCAGTTTGGTTACCTTTTATACCGATTGTCAAGATAAAAAATGAATAATGTGTATATCGCAAATAACGATCAATTCTATTATTTTTATAAAATTATTTTTGATATTATTTGGTATTGAATTAATCAAGCTTAAAATTATGTTAACGTTCAAAAGTTTACAAACTAAAGGCAATAATATTTTATACCAACAGGCTGATCGGACCAATAACCTTTAACATTTAATGTCCTACCTAACGGACTATAATTAACTTAATTTATTTATATAACTAGTTCAAAAAGTATGTTTTTGTTTTAGTCGCTTTTACATAATGACCCGTTCGCACTCTTATAATAAAAATAATAGCGTCCGCGCGAGCTGTTATGGTGTTAACTAGGTGCAGTTATTTTTTGCGATTCTGCCCCATTTTTGGTCGTAAGCTTTAGTTTTATCAAGACATAAAGACCCGTATGAATTTAATGTCAATGGCGTTGGTAAAAATGTGAATATAAATAATGGTATGAATAATTCAGTGTGTATCAGTATGGAGGATGGTGGCAGTCGCGGCACTCTCGGCCGGTAAAAACGCCGGTCCAGGCCCGCCCGGCCGGAATGCGCCTTTGCGTTTTTACGTAATTGTTCTGGAGCACGCACTCATCCATTATCTAACTGATTTAGGCATTGTTACTTTTTACCTAGCCTGTTTCATATCACAATCGCTGTCCTCTGAATTTTGAACAGGCGAGACAATTGAATATTTCAAAATTTAATATCATGTTTTTGATCTCCTTAACGGGCCAATATATTCCATGTGCAGCGTGACAATATGTTACTGGGTGTTAATTATCACACCGATGGCCCATTTTTTGCTGAATCGACTCGAGGTTTAAAAGGACCTTAATTAATTCATTAATTGTATTGTATTCAATTTGTTAAAACGTTTGAAGAACAACATTTTTGTTAGCTGAATGTTAAAAGCGTAAATGATTAGAATCAGCGCAATTCTTGAATTAAATTAAATAAGGTTTATATTAGTACTGAAATATATATGATCGTACTTCGGTATTAAATGGAAGAAGTAGGAATATTTTCCGATTAATTTTCTTACCTACCTTCTTTTTCTCACTACCTATGTATGTACCATAAGAGATCGTTTTATCTTGTGGGACTTCTTTATTACATCTAGTTGTAATTAGCACAGCGCCAATTGCGGGTACCGGTCCATAAAATCGATGTCAATAATTCGATAATTAATATTATCGATTTGCAGCTTTAATATTCCACGCCACGCCACTACTACCGTGCAAGATTATCGATGTTTTTAACTACCGCGACCACCTTCCTTTTTTACGTGGCATTGGTTATTTATATGCTATCTGTAAAACTCATACAGGCCCGTATGTTGTTGTAATATGATTGTCATACAAAGAATTACTTCGTTTTGTAACTGAGTCAGCGTGGCAGCCGCGTTGTGTCACGTTGGATGCTCAAAGCAATTGCTTCAATCGGCATCGTGTTGCTATTATCGGTATTTTTATTCGAGGAGCGCTTTATTTTGCTTCGCCTTAGTATTTAGTGCAGGTGATGGTATACAATGAACCGATTTAATGGCAGTTATTAATTAAAATCGTTGATTGAATTCAAAGAGTCGCCATGATATTTCAATACCCACGTATGATGCCCATTTACCTACTTATTAATTTGATGACAGGGAAAAGATTTTGAAACTATATGTATATTCCCCATACCTATTTAACTAAATAAAAAATATGGCTAATTTATCGTCACTAAAATTTAAAGGCTCATAGCATAAGCCTATCTTTTTGGATTGATCATTCATTTGGTTTCACGGAGTGTTGAGAACAGTGGCCGGTGGTAACAAAAATACCGTAAATTAATTCAACTCCCTACTTTTTTACTCTGAGCACTCGTAGTTTTATGGCCAGTTAGTAATAATTTGATTGAACAAAAAATTTAATTAATATGATTGAATTCAATAATAGGTATGAATTATTTAAAAAAACTCTATGCGAACGTTCTCAGCAGTGGACTTTACTATTAGGATACCTAGATAATGGTGTTGTTATTTGAAACTAAGGGATATAAAATAGTTATTTCTTGCTGTCAGAGACTCTTTTGAACCTACTTAGTTTCACATATAAATGCGAAACAACTCAGAGGTGCGAGCCCAGAGGCCGTATTGTCCAAATCACTGACTTTCGCAATCGCATTCATTATCTCCTCCTACCCTCGTATTATACTGTGTGACAGAAAAAAGTGGTGAAAACGATTGTTATTCCAAGTGTGTTAGACAAACAACAACAACAAATACACAAACGTGTTATTTATTTGCGTTGTGTGTTAGTGGGTTTGAATTCACAGGCCACGATCTGCTTCAGAGGTCATAGGTCAAACCACTTACCATGGCCTTTTTAATCCCCGACGCAAAAAGAGGGGTTTTATAAGTTTTACCGCTGTGTGTGTGTGTGTGTGTGTGTGTGTGTGTGTGTGTGTGTGTGTGTGTGTGTGTGTGTGTGTGTGTGTGTGTGTGTGTGTGTGTGTGTGTGTGTGTGTGTGTGTGTGTATGTCTGTCTGTGGCACCGTAGCTCTTAAAGAGGTGAACCGATTTAGATGCGATTTTTTATTTGAAAGCAGTTTCATTAGTGATGGTTCTTAGCTATGTTTTATCAAAATCGGTTCAGCCGTTTTTGAGATATTGAACTTTAAAGTGACAATGTCGTGGGTCTTCCAACTTTATGTTGGTTAGGTTAGGTTTTTTTTTTATTCAACTGGATGGCAAACGAGCAAGTGCTCCTGATGGTAAGAGATCACCACCGCCCATAGACACCTGCAACACCAGGTGATTGCAGATGCGTTGCCAACCTAGAGGCCACCTGCGAGCACTGCTGCGTCACGGCAGGATTAGCGAGCAAGATGGTGGTAGCAATCCGGGCGGACCCTGCACAAGGTCCTACCACCTGCAGGTTACTGCTTGACTGATTAACAGCGGGCTAAAGTTGGTTTTCTTTACAGGCACTCTCCGGCCCCCAGGTCTTATTGGTGGCAGCAAGCCCAAGGTGGCTACACCCGCCGTAGTCTCCAAGATAGAACAGTACAAGAGGGAGAACCCCACCATCTTCGCCTGGGAAATCCGGGAACGACTTATCTCTGAAGGTACGAGTAATATGTATATAGCTGTTGCCCGCAAATTCATCCGTGAAGAATTCGTCTACGAGTATACTAAAGGTACGGGTGGGGCCTTTGACAAGGGCATATGATTAAATTATAGATAATACTCGTTAAACTGAACGACATAAGTTCAGCGACATTAAATTTGAAAATAATGGAGTCTTTCTGTATATAAAAAAAACTACTAGTTGAAAGTCGGTGCCTCAGCATTGATTTAATTCATAAATGACGGATTTCTGAGGTAACAACCCTATTTTCAGGGTTGCCAACCGTAAAAAAAACCCTCGTACATGCAGATAAAATCTCGTGTTTTGGCTTTCAAAACTATTGCAAGTTTCCTACTAGGTAAATAAAACATCACTTTATATTTCAAAAAATCTTTATTATTTCTCAAGTAAAATCACAAAAGAACTAAATCTGTCTATTATTATTACGATACTTCGCAAATAATGGTTCAAAAATGATGCAAAATGTTCGTATGGCCATATTATCAAAATCTCGTACATAATAGTGTCCTCGTACCACATACGGAAAACCACAAATCTCGTATTTGTGCGAGGAATCTCGTAGGTACGGTTGGCAACCTTGCCAAAAAAAAATTATATAAGCGAATTGATATCCCTCTTCCTTTTTTTGAAGTCTTAAAAATAGAAGCCTTAGTAATGAATAATAGAAATTAAATATAACATAGCTATAAACTATCTTGCCTAATAACTTTTTTAACGTGATAGCTCACTCACTTACTAGGTATAAGTATTAAGTATACACAATTACCACTAGTCAATTAGTTGATGAAATTAGTTTATTCACAGAAATAATCATCTTTCAATAATATGAGTGTTAAATGATTGAAAAACAGAATTATTGCAATCATAGACATTCATATTCAACATACAGGAGAAAAGATTTCAACGCGCAGCTTCTAAGTTTAAGTACGAGTTTTTTGGGGCTCGTCAAATAAACGCAATATAAGTACTTTTATCTAACTCTTAAATAGTTCATTTAAGATTAATTTAACGTACGTCCGGGGCCACAGAAAGACAAGTGCGAGTTCGAATCCCGCCAGGAGATGAAATGATGAAAAATGTAAGATTTCACTCAATAAACGCATTCCTAAAAAAATATTTATAGATTATCTTACGACACTAACAATGCTTACCTAAAGCGCTGAATAGCGTCGACCACATTTAAAATGGTGGCAAGGCACAGTTAAGAGTAAATGTACTCTGTGTTTTTTAAACGGGAAACGCACGCGGTTTATATGGCTGCTCTACGCGAAGAAAAACGCACCGTCAACGCGCATTTCTAAAACACACGTCTGTGGCACGTTTAAAAACGCGGTCAGGAAAGGATCTAAAACTAAAAATGTGCGTCAATGGCCAGGCGCAGTGTAGGGTTATTATTCAATTTTACATTTTGATCAACTATTACTCGTTAACTTAAAAAGCCAACTTATCCGTGATAGTTTTCTTTTTAGATTCGTTATAATATGTATCACATCTACGACTTTTTTTTAATTTTCTAACTAACGGTTTAGCTTATAGAGGGGCTTAGTTTGAAGCTTAATATTTTGCAAACTGATCCCTAATTCAAAAAATGGTGTTAAGAAACTAATAATGTCTTTAAAAGAACTATTCAACGATGAGATACCCACACATCACCAATAGCCGGAAGACGTGCACTGTTGAACAAAGGCCTCCCCCTTAGAACGCCACCTCACATTGTGCGTTCAAAATTTTTTATTTACAATTTTATTTTGCCACTTTGAAGGCGTGGTTAACATATATTTATACTCATGCAAAGTTACAGCCCCCTAGCACTATTAGTCTCTAAGCTAACGGACGGACGGACATTACAAAATTATAAGGGTTCCTTGTAGGACTACAAAACCCTAAAAATGTATGGCAACACTTGAAACAGATGTAGTTCACTGATGAATCCTAAGATTGCTGCTGCTTATTATGAATTCACATCGCAATTGTTAAGTCAAAAGGAATGATAAGTTCTACTAACAAATGATAATTTGCGTACCTATGAAGGATAATAATATTTCCTGCGTATTACAGCGCCTTGAGCGATCACGATCATGCTTTGCCTGCATTTTGTTCTCACTTTTACTCGTTTTAGTTGTAAAATTAATAATTTAAGTAAGTATTGTTTAAAATAAGCAGGCACACCTGTACGGCGACGTCAAAAATTATGGGCAAAATAGCCACTGCCAAAAGTATTGAAAATTTTTAAGCATACGACTAATTATTTTAGGCTCTAGAGCAGAGTTCCTAAACTTATTTCGTCTAACACCCACTTTGAAAATCAGTTTATTTTGTAGCGCCCCCCCATTTTTTTCACCTTAAAACCTCGATAACATATTCGTTTCTCCTAATGAAGGCACAAAGGTGAAAAAAAATTCTGGGCGACCGCCCCACTCCACTGTTTTGCCTGCAGCGCTACAAGGGGGCATTATCGCTCACTTTGGGAAAGACTGCTCTAGAGTGTGATGATATAAATAATAAAGAACCTAGGCTAAAACTCGATAATAAGCGTTTTTCCAGAGATAAGACCAAGCTAGATCGGTTTGTCATCCCCGAAAACCCCCATCATACCAAATTTTATCGAAACCGTTGTAGCCGTTTCCGAGATCCCCGAAATATATAGTCATATGTACAAGAATCGCTCGTTCAAAGGTAATTTATATATATTTATATATGTACAATAATTGCTCATTTAAAGGTATTAGATATATTAAATAGATTGACCCAAGCGTTACTTTGTGCTTTCCTAAACTAACGTGATGAAAAAATAAAACGCAAAATTTATTTATAAAGGTCTCTACCCTAGTGGGTAGAGGGTACGGTGTAGTCACCGTATCATGCCATGACCGTGATAGGATCGAGTCAAGAACAGAATGTCAAGCGCATATAGACACGCGATAGCGACTGTAGGTTAAGGAACGTGCTAATGGGCGTAGTCTCATACTTTCCAATACAAAGAATATATTTTAACCTTTTTTTTGTGGTGTTCCAGGTGTCTATGGGCGGTGGTGATCTCTTACCATCAGGAGACCCACTTGCTCGTTTGACATTCAGTCGAATAAAAAATAAATAAACACGTTGCTGTAACGGTCATGGTAGGTATGATACGGACAATACGGTGTAATGGGTTAGAGACCTTTAGGGAAAAAAAACCATGAAAATCGATTCATCCGTTATGGATATGGATACATTATGTAAATATAGGTACTTTATTATATATTTTTTGCGTGTGGGGTTAAAAATGCTTAAAAATCGGCCAAGTGCAGCAAGTCGAGCTCGCCCATCGAGGGTTTCGTAACGGGAAGAGATGGGTCCGTCATATTCTAAATCCGGGCGCGGCACGGACTAATTCTAAATAGAAGTCAGTTTTTTAAGGAAAGTTATCAATATCATAGAAAGTAAAGGTAATTAATATTTCATAAACGCGCGCGCGCCGCTACGATTGTCCAGCGTTCGTGCGGTAGTTACGTAACACCGGTTGGGCTAAGCTCTTAATTCGACAGCGTGCAGCGTTAATGCGATATTGGAGCTGAGCGAAAGATAGATTCAGTATCTCAACCGATAAATTGATGACCGAGTAGCCTTATATTTAGGTAGAGAACTTAATTATTCATGAAGCTTGAGGTCCTGGAATCGTATCCCAGTCGGGGCAAATATTATGTTTTAAAAATATAAATGTTTATTATAGTCTTGGGTGTTAAATGTGCACTTAATTATGTTTATATTTTATTATATATTTATTTACCCATAACATAAGGTTTACTTACTTTGGGACTTGGTCAATTGGTGTCAAGTGTCTCAAGCATTTACGTGTTTTAAAAGTGGCAAGTACCTGACAGATGAGCACCACAACCCATGGATATCTACATTACCTACCAGAGGATTGCCGAAACGTTGCCGGCCTAGGGGGCTTCGATATATTTAATGTTATATGCCAGTTATTTTACCGGCTGTCATACTCTCCACGCCGGAACACAGCAGCACAATCACTGCTGCTTTGCAAGATTAGCAAATAATATTTTAGTAACAATCCAGACAGGTTTTGCACAAAGTTCTTCCTCTTGCAAGCAATGAGAGTACAAAATCTTTAAAACTCCTTGGTTTTCTACTCTTGTCATGTTAGGTTACAAGAGATATAGCTTTCTTTATCTCTTGAACCACTGAATACGGGGCTCTGCTCTTTGACTGCGTGCACGCAGGATTGAGCACGAAATTGCAGTTTGTTGCGTGATCATGATAACTGGTACAAAAATGACAACTGGTCATTTGAACAAAAAGTTTAAATTTTTACTTCTTCTCATAATAACTGAAGTGAGCTTCATAATATCATTTTTAATTCTCTATCTATTCGTTGATATATAAAGTAACATTTAAGAATGCTTTTTACTTCGATCATTGGTTATTTTGTCTATTTTTTTTGCTCCGAGCAATATAAATAAATAACTCTTATGAATTAGTTAAGACAAAATTGTTATTTTTTTATACTTTAATGTAATTTTAATCAAATTTTACACTTGACGTGCGAATTCATCAAGCAAAATTTTTGTACTTTTATGAAAATTAGTTTGAAGCCGTGGTGGCCTAGTGGTTTGACCTATCGCCTCTCAAGCAGAGGGTCGTGGGTTCAAACCCCGGCTTGCACCTCTGAGTTTTTCGAAATTCATGTACGGAATTACATTTGAAATTTACCACGAGCTTTGCGGTGAAGGAAAACATCGTGAGGAAACCTGCACAAACCTGCGAAGCAATTCAATGGTGCGTGTGAAGTTCCCAATCCGCACTGGGCCCGCGTGGGAACTATGGCCCAAGCCCTCTTGTTCTGAGAGGAGGCCTGTGCCCAGCAGTGGGACGTATATAGGCTGGGATGATGATGACTATGAAAATTTGTCGATAAACAAGCTGATTTGAAAATACATTTCACACTTATGATAAATTTCTAGAGGTCTATACGAGATAGAACAGAAAAACTATCTTCTTCTGTACATTATTGATCGCTTAGGAGCTTTCTATTAATACTGAAGTGATTATAATGTTCGCCACCCCTTAATTGGATAAAACCACTAATGTATTTAGTACACAACCAACTAATTATAGTAAAGCCTAAGTCTCTGTAAAGGTCAACACCACTTAGGTAAGGCGGCGAACTCTGCTTACGCGGTAACCCAATATCCGATTAACGAATCTGCTTATTTGAGTAATGAACTTTACTCAGTTCACGACAACATTTTTGGGGGTCAGTAAGTAAAGCCATGGAAGTGCAACCCCCGAACTGTCGGCCAGTTTAGTGAATGGCTTAGCGATAACGGATATCGTTGGTAACGTGATATATATTGGATTTTAGGTATCTATGTGCACATAGGCGCGGCATCGTATGCCATCTTATGTAAGCCGCGGGGCGAGAACATAGCTGAAAATTAATTACTAATTGAAAATATTTTAAGAATAAGTTGCAAATTAGTTCGTTGAAAATTGTTTAAATACGTAGCACGGGTCTATATCGAGTGGTAGAAAATTGTTAGTCATAATGTAATGTTTGACATAACTCTTTTTTTCTCTGAAACCATTTATTTTTCAGAATTGTTATAAGACTAACCTAACCAAACCTATAGAGTTCTAGGTACAGGACATTTAAAAATTTATGAAAAATGTACAATTTCAGCGGGAAAAAAATTATGACTAACAATAATTATGAAAAATATATTATGACTTCTAAAATTATCGCAGTCGAAAGGATCCTACGAAGCACGATTGCAATAGAAGTGTAACATTTTTTTTGCTCGAAACTACTGTTTCAAAAAGTGAATTGATCTCCGCGAAGTTTCAGCAAGGATTCCAGTAGGAAAAATAAATAGAAATAAAATAAGTACCTATCTGAAATTACAAAAACCTTCAAGAAATGTTTAAGAATTCATTGAATGTCACTGATTAAAGTGTAACTAAATCAACATACGTAACATACATACAACATATGTAATTAAAATCAAAATAAAAGCAATTTCTCTTCGTAAGAAACCCTTACAAGTTTCTTATGAAATTGATATCTCGTTATGCAATAAGTAATGCTATTAGTTCTAGTCGCGTGCGAATTTTATTGATAACTGGAAAACAACCTCATCTAAACGTTTAATATCTCAACTCAATATTACAATGGTCATAAATGGATGTGTACATAGGTATCGAGCGTGCAATGGGCGTCTTTGCCTTGGAGGCCAACTAGCCAATTGCGATAATTACTGCAACGACACCTCTCGTGCCATGCGTGACGTTAAACGCGATAGAAGCGCGCTAAAAACAACGTAAATACTCCAACGGCGTACGAGCATTTTCATTCGTAACTATTCAGCTTAAGGTCCTTGGTAATCTATAAGCTGTAATACTAAAGCGTACCTCTTGCAACTCGCTTTTCGCCTTCGTGTTGTCCATAGCGAGCGTCGTACGAATGCGTGCGAGTGCGTGTGATCGCCTGTGAAACAGGTTTCGCTTACAAGACCACTTCTGGTTTACGATATCACTGGAGACCGGATTAGGAGACGATAACGCTCTTGATGGGAAACACTGTGCTCAACTGAGTTGTTAAATTGGTTCACAGTCATTAAATCTACAGGGGGCGCCATAACTTTATACCATGATCGGGTAAACATCAGTATAAAACAAACTTTATTTACAACGGTTTTATAATAACATCTGACTTTCGTAAAAGGACTGTTTGCACGTTGGACTTTTATGACTTGATTCACCGAAGAATTCTTGGCTGTTGCAAGAAAACCTATACGAGTAACATTAAAATTGAACATTACAATAATGTGTTTGTTGAAATTACTTGTCTTATTTTTTACAATTACATTAAAATCAATTCTACAAGTTTAGTTGATTGTTTAATCAAGATCATAGGTACCCTTAAAGTAACCAATGCCATTTAAAAAGCTTAATGACTGCTAAAAAAAATGAACAAGTTGTTATGAATTGAGGGCGAACAATTGTTCAGCGAATGCTTTTATTTTCATGTTTTTTGTTCTTATCTCAGTGGTCGGCAGAGACATTATCGTCATTTGTTGAAATGTGTTTAAAATAATTGGTCGAACGGTGCGCCAGCGCGCCCTCGCAGAATTGCACGCGATCCCAAGGCGACTGTATTCCGTAAATGCTCACATATTTGCTGTAAACGCACGAATATTCTGTTAAATATCCTGGCATCGGCCGCTTTTTGACGTTTACAGTTAAGTTTTGCATGCATCAGGTTTCATTTACAGCTGGCAAACTTACTGCGAAAATTGAAGGTTAAATACCTATTGTAATCACATTCCAAGTCAAACATCTTGTTAATCGCCTAACAGAATTCTCTTAGGATTAGTTCACAACACGCGAGTCCAAAATATATATATATGTGTGTAAATAAATCTAGTCTGTTTTTAATACAAATACTATTTTTATCAGAAGTATGACTCATTTATATCCATAAAACCCCTGAAAGGGTATTGTTAGAAGTTTTAAAAACATCTGTATTGCTTGCACATCATAATGATAATAATTCTATTATGTTTAGCAGCGCTTGCGCTTGGTCGGTGAGCGCCCGTGATGTAGTTATGATTGATTCCATTATATCGGACGACGGTTTCGGTGTATCAAAGCGTGTTGACCGGACCGGACCACCTGCTGGTTGTGCCGCCAACAATTATTGGTACACAAGAAACATCGAAAGGATAGAAGTGATTATTAAAATAAAATTAATGCCACTTGTGTTTGAATAGGTACTCACAAAAGCCGGATTTGTGTTTTTTAGTTTTTCTCTTTTTTGTACTCTTTAGACTACTGTAACGCTTAAAAAGTTACTATCATACCTAATGATATAATAAATTTAGCGTCACAGTAGTCTAAAGATGATTAGGTTTCTTTTGTATCTATTACTCTTTAGACTACTGGGACGCTTAAAAATTTACTGACATACCTAATGATATGATAAATTTAGCCTCACAGTAGTCTAAAGATGATTAGTTTTCTTTTGTACCTATTACTCTTTAGACTACTGGAACGCTTAAAAATTTACGGATATACCTAATAATATAATAAATTTAGCGTCACGGTAGTCTAAAGATGATTATAGGTTTCTTTTGTACCTATTTATACTGCTGGGAGGCTTAAAAAGTTACTGACATACCTAATGATATAATAAATTTTGTATTATAAACGTCAATAAAATCAGGGAAAATATGTTAAACAAACTTTCTTTTTAATTTAAAACACATAAAATCGTGAACGATTTAAAATATCGCATTGTAACTGCTCAGCCGACTTAAAAAATCATATCCTGTTCTTATTCGGCACTTCCATAGCTCTATGATGTCGTATGACTTTAAAATAAGATTGAAATAAAATTTCAATTAAATTTATATCATAATAGTTGAGAGCACAATACAGGCTTTTGATAAGAGCGCGTGCCCGATGCCGCTAGTTCATGAAACGAGCTAAATTGATTAATTTCATAACTGTAGATCGTCACGATCGACGAAATATTTGTAACGTCGGTTTTTGTCGTAACCAAGTAGTATTTATAGCAATCTTTTCATACCTGTATTATAAATCTAACAGTATTATTTTAGTCTGAGGAAAAAAGACTAGGTTCTTATACCACAAACCAATATTTACAAATGCCAAAATACAATAGGATTCTGTTAAAAACGGCATCCACTTAAGAGAGGCGCGTTCATCGAGTGTTCAATGACGCAGTTATCAAAACAGATCAGCTCATCGCAACCGTCTAAATTTTAATAAGTTGCCCACTACCGCCTTTGTTAACCGTGATGCAGCAGTTTCGGACAATGGCTTGCGCAACTTATCGACAAAATAAATCGATATCGGTTTACGAGGCGTTACGGGCGGCTCTGGCTACTGACCACGTTTTGATTAATTGCATTCTTACGAGTAGGCCACAACGTGTAAGGGATTCGGTGAGATCGCGCTTATTCACTGGCGCCGAGTAATTAGCGAAACCGATGACGGGACTTTTACGGTCGGGATGTTAAGATATTTTAACGGCAGAAAAAAGGCTTAGCAGTTTTTTTTAATTCTTAACGATTAGTTTTATTTGTACCTATATATAGTGCTTTATCAAGAATTCGTTGTTACCCAAATTTAAGTATTTACTTAATTTATGGAAATCGATGAGCTGTTCACCCACTCAGACCTCCTCGTAGTGTGTCTAATGCAGCGAAGTACTTTTTCACGATCGTTTTGACGTTTACTAACAAGGTCTCGCCTCGTTCGTTTCCATTGTATGCTTTAAAAAATCTAATCGATCGCCACACAGCTTCCAATAAATCGACACATTTATTGATTTGTTACAGCTCTAAATTGGTTCCCAGCAGTGCACCCACGGATCAACATGCAGCGCGCACCACCGCGCTGTTGCGGAGGGTCACGCTTTTGATTTTAATTCTGACATAGTCACCCCAGAACTTTTTACCTGCATTAAACGCACTAACTCTAGTTAAGTTTGTGTCTAAGGACTCTTTTTTCTTCAAAGTCTGAACCTGCCATCGTAAACTAAGACTTGAAAAACGATGAATATAGCCAGCATACGACATCGATCAAGTTTTAATTGAAAAATTTCACGGCAGTACGTGCGTTGACACTCCATAAAAATTGGCTCGCCCACTTAAAGCAACCGGCAGAGTTTCACCAAAACAGCTATTTATCATTATACCATCGTTACTTTATCTACTCATTGCTAATTGAAATTTGTAGGAAAGCGGGTGCGTAGCGTGGGCGTTTAGCGCAACGCCAACGGTTGCTGCAAGCGGCCTCCCGCTGGCGTGGACACCTTTTTACTTGGGCCACGCCGCGGGTGCCGCTTGATTGCCTCCGATCTCATCGGTTTATGCTCCCCATAAAGCCAACAATAATTCATTTAGACGACGTGACGCCACTCACTCGTTAACTAGTGTTGTTCACTTCGGACGTGATTCCAGGACGGCGCGGCGCAGTTCCGCCTCGGAAGGTACAGCAAGAACTTGAAATATTATCATCAGATTATATTAATTTTCACATTTTTAATAAAGCAGTGTCAAAAACCGTAAAGAAAGCACCGATTTATCTACGCTACCATCTCTACATAAAATCAAAATTTAATGATCTCGAATAGCCAGTTTAGTGTGTTACAATATAATCAACTTGATGGCCGTAGACGATAGGTATATCCGATTTCACGACTGATCACGAGAAAAGTAATAAAACGCCAGCTTGACTATGCTTTAAACCCGATTTGAGGCTAATTAGCTCGATCGAGTTTAGTCGATCGCCATACATATTTTTCATGATGTAGTCGGTCGGACGTCTCTATTTAAAAACCGGTCGAAGTAAAACAAACAAACAAATTCATTCCGAACCATTAGGCACGAGATCTGACTGTTAATGTCTCAATTTAGAAACGGGCGTAAATCTTTAAAGGCGTGACAATTACTGTTACTTCCCGGCAATACAAATAAAAAGGCTTTCCGTCAATTATCGATAAATTAACCCGATTAAACACTCCATAGCCGACGGCGCCGGTGCGTCTTATCTCGGACATGTCACGCTTTTAGGCAGGTAACACTACGGCGCAGAAACATTTACATTTTCAAACCAATTTGCTTTTTATTAGGATTTCAAGGGAAACCATCCTGTGTTAGTGCGCCCGCCGAATTAGATAAAGGAGCTTGTTATAAGCAACTACGTTCCGACGCCACAATCTCATCTAATCACGCTGTCGTTGACATTGATATTTATTAGTACCTATCTCTCCAATAAGAAGGCACCGTTTATAAGCAGTAGATAATGTGTACGCATATTATCGTGTTATTAGATCTAATATAAAAAGTTAATGCTGTAAGAACTTAAGCGCTGAACATAACTAGCTCCTTCTATTGAAAATAGCTAAACCTTTTAATAGAAGCGGGGCCCATTGTGACTAATCATGATTAAACGACTTTAGACAAATTGCATGACCGTGACTAGGCATGTAGGGAACAGGGCTCGATCTCAAATCATTAAAAGAACAATTATAGATATCGCATTCGTTCCCACCTGCAACCTGTTGACTACGATAATGATCTCTATCTAAACAAATACCGACTGGAGCACTGATTGTCAGCGATTGTTCCATTGCCGATTCCAATTAATAGTTTTATACAAAGCGCCAATCAAATTTAAATGTTAGCTTTTTGCAAGTCTTATACTTCTTCTTAGGTTTTTGTCACAAGTGTTATAAAATTGTGGATCAGTATTAAGTATTTACTTTAGTTAGCAGATCCGTACAATAGAAATGATTTTTATTTAATTTATAGAGCATCGACTGCTAACGCGATAAAAAGCTTAGTCGTTTTGTTCCTGATCATAAAGGTTTTTTGTGAGCTAAAAGAAACCTAAGTCGAACTAGATTAAAAGAGGAGACGCGTCGCTGAGCTCCCACAAAACGTTAACAGATTTTCAACGGTTCGTTTTCTTTTTATAAAACGATGCTCCCAATATAATTAAAGATCCCGGTTGGTAAGTGATGACTGGTCACCATTAGACGTATTCTCAGCCACATCAAGCTTTTGACGTCTGGAGCGGGGCGGTGCGCGAGCGCCGATTACGACCCAAACAAATTGTGTGGAGGGCTGCTCTTTGTGCTCAGACGTGTTAACAATGAGAGGATCCCCGCAACTGATCATTACCATTATAGGTACTATATAAGGCTTTGTATTTTGAGTAAATTATAACAGATCGTTTTATATTTTATTCCACGCCTTCAACCTGCGTGGATCTGCTCCCAACTAGCGCTTCATTACCAACAGTGACCGTATTGAATCTGTTGCGTTCAATATTCGTGCTGATATGAAGCATTCATTAATGTGTTGTTATTGTTCGTGTCTACGGCCCATCAAACCTTTTCTTTCTTGTCTACATCAAACAATCGATAGCTGGCTTTATTTTGTCGATAGCTACATAGTTATTAAGACAAGCGATGCAATGTTTAGAAAATTACTTCACCTGTAATACGGAAAGAGCGTCCATTAAACAATTATTCTCAATTATTATCGGTGGACATAATTTGTTCGCAGTAGGTATAAGTACCTTATATGCGACTCAATAATAATAACAAGTTAGTGGAATAGTTTTACCTTTAAGGAACCAAATCAATCGAATTATGTAAAATGGAGTACAATTGATATATTGGCAGTAGTTTACAAATATGTATACCTGTCTACTTTTTTAGCTTAAGTTGGAATACACATATTATAAATAAATAAATATAAATATCATGGGACACTTGACACCAATTAACCTAGTCCCAAACTAAGCCAAGCTTGTCTACTATGGACACTAGGCAACGGATAAACATACTTATATATATAAATAAATACTTAAATACATATTAAACATCCAAGACCCGAGAACAAACATTCGTATTATTCATACAAATATCTGCCCCGGCCGGGAATCGAACTCGGGACCTCAAGCTTCGTAGTCAGGTTCTCTAACCACTTGACCATCCGGTCGTCCTAATATTCGAATGCTTTGTGGGTAGATTTATACATACAACAAATTGAAACATCTTTCAAAAATAGTAAATGATTTTAAATTGACTTAAACATATTTTTACAATCAAGAGCATGAGAAATTGATTGATTATTACAATATACCTTGTCATGTCAGTTTAAATCCCCGCTTTCAGAAATAATCTGGATTAAATACATTACATTAAAGCATAGATAACGATGTTAATAAAATTAAAGATGGTGCTTTAATTACATAATTTTTTAAAACGATTGAGAATAATGCATGCGAATCATTTCCCTCCCCATAATTTTACTTGTCATATCAAAATGTATCGTAAAATACTAACACAAAACCACGCTGTTTTCAGGATTCTTTGAAATGTCGTCATGTAGAAGACAGTAGTTTAGATTAGGTTAGTTAGTTTAATATAATTCTGAAGAAAATACTGTTTTCAGAATTAAATTACTGTACCAATAACAAATGATAATTAATAGACCCACTTGCTCGTTTACCATCCAGTCGAATAAAAAAAAATAGACAACGATACATGGCATATATGAAGTATTTACCTACTGACAAAATAAAGTGGACTTGTCCTTCGGGATTTGAAACTCAAAAATCCTTAATAAGTTCTTTTGAACTGGCTATAACATATCGAACTGTCAATTAACCGCAAGTAGGTAATTTAATAAAACAAGCAAGTAGTAAATAATTTCTATACTTATTTCAAAACCGACTGTAATTGTTACAAATTGCGCCAGCAAGACCACTCGGCGCAATTGCTCAGTAGCTGAACAACGAATTCTACGACAATTATTCTGGGCCAGGCTATGATTAAATTATGGCACTTATACAGAGTGTTTCCTGAAAATTACATGGGATGGCTCTCGCAAGGCTGCGCACGCGATCCCGCGGCACGCATTAGGCTGTATAATAGCCGACTTTAAACGCGACCAATGACGCATCGGTTTTAGCGCTCCCGGTCACACAAATTGTAATTAACAACGCGTTGATGAAAATTGGCGTGTTTGGAGATGCCGAATTTAATCATTTCCCCACAATAATTATATACAATTTTTTTATACATGTACTCGTAGGTCTAGCTCAATTATTGTTTGTTCTAAGTGTCAGATAAAAACAACTAATAACGGTTGTCTAAAATAGGCAATTATACCAAATATGACAGTAAATTATAAAATCATTTATGTAAAAGAGGTTTACTAATAGTCCTGCTTATAAACGCCCAATAAATTATTAATTAGCGACCTTCATTTTACTCTGACTTCACTTGAAATGTACAAAATATATTGTAGCTAAACAAAAAAAGTTTTAAGTATCACGATGAAAGTTTACTTTGGATCTATATCGAATGGTAGAAAATTGTTAGTCATAATGTAATGTTTGACATAACTCTTTTTTTCTCTGAAACCATTTATTTTTCAGAATTGTTATAAAACAAACCTAACCTAACCTATAGAGTTCTACAGGATTACCATTTAAAAAATTATGAAAAATGTACGGTTTCAGTGGAAAAAAAAAATTATGACAAACATTACATTATGACTTATAAAAATTATGGCAATCGAAAGGATCCCGTTTACTTTATATGAATAGGATTGACTTTTCAATAGCAGTAGGTAAACTAGTAGGTAGGTAAACAAAACAAATTACAATAAAGGCGAGAGTTTATTCCCTTAACCAAGTACGACTCTACATATTTTGTAGAGATATTATTATCTCCAATATCAATCCTTATGGACTGTATTAAAAGGTTCAATTCACATTGCACAGACCCAGACAAACCCACGTCTGTACATTTACAAATACATTACCTATTTTTTTCTGACATTTGGGCTGCTATCGAATTAGTATATGCGACTTAGGATGATTTGTGCGTGTAATCTATACTTTATTAAAGCTATTTGTTATGTATTCATAGTATGAACATTAAATTTTCTTCCGCAGGTGTATGCACCAACGCGACGGCGCCCAGTGTCTCCTCAATCAACAGGATACTGAGGAACCGTGCGGCGGAGCGAGCTGCCGCCGAGTTTGCGCGAGCTGCCGGATACGGTTTATATGCCGCGCCGCCGCCGTACGGCGCCTTCCCGTGGGCTGGCGGCGGCGTGTGGCCGCCCGGGTCGCTGCCACTGCCGCCCGGCGTACCACCGCACGGAACCGGAACACATCCCGACTCAATGCAACAAGGCTTCTTATCCTCCTCAGGACGAGGGCTTATAGGTAAAATATTAGTCAAGCATTGCAACAACTTTATTCAACTGTAATTAAAAGATCTGACACTCATAACGTGCCATTTCTCTACCTAGATGTCGACGGCGATGACTCTGGATCGCTCGACGGAGAACAACCAAAGTTTAGAAGAAACCGAACCACATTTAGTCCAGACCAACTAGAAGAACTAGAAAAGGAATTCGAGAAATCTCATTACCCATGCGTCTCGACGCGGGAGCGACTCGCTTCCAAAACTTCATTGTCGGAGGCGCGAGTCCAGGTAACGACCGCCATAAAATACTAATTAATAAATTCCACAATCATAAACCAAGCAGCCAATTAATAACTTATAATAATAATGTCTACTCTGAGATATCTTAATCAAATCAGAGCTATCATTTTACATCAATTTACATTCATGAATATTTGTTAACTCAGTGAGAACAGAATACTAATCATGTTTATTTACCGTTACTGACAGGTTTGGTTTTCCAACAGACGAGCAAAGTGGAGACGCCATCAGCGCATGAACCTCCTCAAGCGCGGTGGCGGCTCCCCCCCGCACCGCCTGCCCCACTCCCCTTCCCGCTCCCGTTCGCGTTCTTTGTCCCCCGCGCGCGCCCCGTATCACACGCCCCAGATGGGCGGCGAGAATAGCGCTTTCAAATCGCTCTCGCACCAAGACTCGGCCCTGAAGGCCCTCTCGCACCAAGCTCAGTTTGACAGCAGTGCGCTGAAAGCGCTTTCGCAACATACATATGAAGGCGGTGCGTTTAAACCGCATCCGGGACTCGACAACGGTGCATTCAAGGCGCTTGTGCCGCACTCGGCCGCCGCGGCGTTGCTGGCGGCGCAATCGATACACTTAGCTCGTGGATATGAATCACACTCTGATTCTGATGAGGAGATAAACGTTCACGATGAAAGTGATGAAGAAGACAAACAGAATAGTAGAGCGCGATCTCGATCGCCCAGTCCCGTGCGATCACGACTGCCACCGAATAGCGACCTACCCTTACAACTCACGAAGCATGACCGTTGATATTAATTCTGTGAGTTACAGCCTCAACTACCAATAAAAGGCGTGGTATATTGTTGACTTGATAAACACGGCATATTAGTTAAATTAAATGGTATGAAAGCCAGTTCTTGCAATAGATTGCAAATTACGTAACGGCATAACGTGATAAAATACGTTTAAACTAGTTAAACGCTAAATTCATGCTGTTATATTAGTATCAGTGGACGTACCTAGGTATGGGAATACGTAGGTTAATATTTAAAGTGAAGTGCTCATCGGCTAAAACAGCAACAGTTGAACAAAACAGTGACGTTCATCCAGGTTTTTTTAAAGTAACAGGTTATGTACTGTCAGCATCAAAAGTAGCTGGATACTTTTTTACTCTGTCAATTAATTAGTCAATCTTGATCGGCGCTAAAAGTACCTGCGTGGCTGTAAAACGACAAAGTACAAAAGTAACCAGCTACTTTTGATGCTGACTGTACCTATCAAGTAAAGAATGATAAAATGTAATTACTTTATTCTGTAATTAACCTGTTAACGCATGTCCTACATAGATGATAAGTTGTAAGTATTCGACGTAAAAATCTCCTAGCTACATATATCAGTATTTTTAACTGAAGTGAATAATTGTGCACAAAATATATTTTTGAGCAAAAATTTTCAAAAGTTGACTTACAGTAGTGTTTACCAGTACGAGTGTAAAGTTCCATTAAAGTTGTACCTTGTAATTTTATATACCAAAGTAGTAAACTCAATTGTGAAAGCACGGTTTTAGGTGAACCAAAGTTCCTAATACAATTCTACATTGCATGGACAGTGATGTGTATCTACACCGGGATGGGGAAACTTTTTCCTTCGCGTGCCAATATGTACTAACGAAATACATGGCGGGCCAAGTTGTTGCATTTTTGGCTATGTTACTTAATGAAATAAAAATATTTATATGTATTTTCTGAGACACTAATTATGGCCATTGCCAATGAGAATGAAATTTTGTAACAATACGAAATCTTCTCTTGATTTTTGTTTGATGGTCGCGGGCCGGATTTCAAGCCTTCGCAGTTTCCCCAACCCTGGTCTACACCTAAACGTAGATAAAATGATTTAGCCGAATGTTTTCACGGCTAATTCACAAACGATTTATCAATCATTAGCAAGTTGTCTGTTGAAAGGGAATAGTTTTAATGTAAAAATGTGTTTTGTAAATATTGTAAACATTGAACACTGTAGGTATGTATATTATTTATTTCTTAGTCAATTAATCGCTTTGTAAAATATAGTAGAAATGACGTACTCACGTACCTATTACGATAAATTAAAATAAAAGAATTAAATATTGTCTGTATGTTTTATTCTTTAAACTCCTTACATTACCTTTACAGTTCACATGTATTAAAGTGAAACAAAAGAAAATGCTATCACTATCACATACCTACAATGATGTCGCGTCTTATATTAAGTTCAGACATTTCTATTGCATATTCTGATAGAAAATGAAGTTTTGCAATTTAGTTAGTAAAAACTTTTTCAAATATCCAGCTCAGGCGGTTACTCACCGTTGCCCTTTATTTCAAACTCACAAACTCTCAACATTTATTGACAAGAAAACACACTACATCACAACAAAAACACAGTAAAAACAGTATTTTGGTACCTATCTATTATATCTCCATTTAAATTCGTAAAATAGATCGCATAGTGTGCCCTTATTTGATGTGATAAAGTTGCTAGATCTCTAAACTAAATCAAAACGATATATATACAGTCGAGGAAACTGAATCACGTACCAGGGTGGAACCTTTTCGCAATCAATTTCGCTATCATTTATTTGGAAAATGTATGGGATGTCAACATGACATTAGTAACACTAAGGTTCCACCCCTTTCAAAGTTTCCTCGACTGCACCTAATGCCATACATTTTAAACTAGTACCAATTAAATAAAAATTACACTGAGCTAATTTAGTAAGGTTACCTTAGACTCTTCGTATATACAAGTATATAGCAAAATACGTAAAACCCTATTTAATTATCCATATTTTTTATGGAAAATAGACTTGTGTTCGATCACATACCCACACGCCTGATGGTGATCAAAAATAAGGCAGGGTATATCAATCCTTCCTTAGCTCACAAAACACAGATAGTTCAGAAGTCAATCTCCATACAAGTGCGCTCAAGCAACGCACACATAGACATTGCTCACGGACACGGTATCTCGGACCGGTTGAGACCAGTGCGAGCGCGAGTGCCATTCGCTTGAGACAGGCGTCTGTGAACTTTTTTGTGCAATAATGGAACAGCAAAAAAAGTTATTATAACTGTTAAGTGGACGGTTGATTAAATTAAATAATCGTGAATTTCGCCAATACGAGAGATCCCAATGCGCCAATAAGAGATATTTTCTGTGACAACTTTATGATATAATAATGACATTTAATTAAAATATATTAGTTATTAATTTAAATTTCCATTCTTCCCGTTTCATTCTCAACAATAAATCAAACAACTAGATACGAGTGCGACTACCACGATAGTTTTTTCGTGCATAAGCCATAGTTGACAAAATAAAAGCGACCGCCGAGCGTAGGTATGAAAAGTGAAGTACATACAAGACATTAACTTCTGAACTAAGTATCTGTGTTTTGTGCTTACAGATAATGAAGAACTAGCGAAAACCCTTCGTGTGAACTTTAGTCACAATGTACCTATTCAAAGTGTCCTTTCACTATGGTTTAGGGTTGATGATAACATAAGAGCGAAGACGTGAGGCCGTATTGCCTAACACAGTGTTTTTCAAACTTTTTCAGGACGCGACCCCCTTACCTCCACTTACAGTTATTTGTATTAATCTTAGGTTAATAATATAAACATTAAATAATCATACACAATAGCGATGCGACTGCGAATGCCACTGGACGGAACCGTCCAGGCCACGCCCCCAATGTAATGTGTACCTTATGCTTACGTAATTAGAGTCCAATTTTCCTCGGATCCGTCACGGGCCCGCCTTATGTAATTTGAGCCAAAAAACTTCCTAATTAGAATCCAACTTTTATCTTTGTTCTTGAATACCAAAGTTTAAGGGGCATCCGCCAGGAGGTCGCGACCCACAGTTTGAAAAACACTGTTCTAAAAAGCGGACGCTCGCGATCACATTCACCATCTCTTTCTATCCTCATCCTAAACTACGTGACAGTAGAAAACTATTGCGATTCCGAGTGCGTAAGACAATAAGGCTGATCTTCCTCTGGTCGAATATTTATTACAATAAATCAGTGATATTTGCAACAACCTAATAAAGGTATCATTACATTATTAAATCTACTAGCTAGCGGTAAATAATCACACTTTACCTGGAGTAAAATAAAGTCGTCAACAGGTGTGCTGTAACCTTGATAACAGTAAGTATATACTTATTTATATTCAAAATAACTACCTTAGATAACGATATCGAAAACTATACGCTATTATCGACTTGAAAGCGGAAACAATTAATTGTGACAGAATCAACAGTATCCCACATCTTTTTGATAAAGGTAGTATCCAAAAACTTGCTTGTATTTAATGATATGATTACCAGTTCAATGTAAATAAAATAGCATTGATTGAAGTTCATTATTGTACCAAAAAGTATAAAATATAACATGAAAGTCGTTTATGATTTTTATTTTTAACGAAAACGTCATAGCGTAGTGCAGTGAATAAATAAAATGTTTATGCTTTTTAAATGCATTAGCAACCCGAACCGCAAAATAAGAAACAATGTGATAAGTATTACTACACGAGTTTTAAATGTGTACCTACAGTTTTCTGGGATAAAAATCGGTTAGTTACATGTGTAAAAGCGTAACAAACAAACATACTCATATTCGTATTTATAATATAAGTTAGGATTAATTAAACATTTATGAATCTATTTATGTAAGTAAAAAAGTTGATACACAAAAAACACATTCTGTGCCACTTAAAAGTGTTCAGGCTGCGGTACACAAAAGGTAAGCATCTTACAATGTTACCTCTTTTACAATCATATCATGCACGACAATTATCCTTTTTTCCCCATTGTTATTAAACAAAAGTCCCGATTTGGTCTTCCCGGATATCGACAATCAGGCCCGTGAAAGCTGTCTGAAGCGACGCAAAAAAAGATGGCGGAACAAAGCCTCATTAGCGGATCACTGCCCGAATATATTCGTTACGTATGCTTTATTGGAAGTCACAATTAATTGATATAAATACAATACAATATAATGAGTCTTTAACACAATATAAGTAGTAAATAGTACAGAAAATAGAGGTACATGAGAACGTTTCAAGGTAAGCAATAGGCAAATAAAATAAAGACTAAATAAGATTAAAACATCACTTGACCTAGCTATTAACTAAGCAAAGCACTTCATAAGCTCTAATGCACATTGATATAAATATATTGGTAGTACTATAAACATTATGGTTAATATCCATGATCCTGAATATAAACGATTACCTATATTTAATATTAGGCTAATGAAATTTGGCTCAATCTAAAGAATCTGTTAATGATTATGCCTACTGATTAGTATTAACTGAATAAGAAACTAGATAGCCTGTGAAATTAATTAGACGTAATCATCGGATCGTCTTTGTACGAGTAATCAATCACGTAGCAAAATATATGCGTTTGCTGTTTAATTTGGACGTGGAATTGAGTCGCGTAGGCCGTAACAACAGTAAATAATTCATTTAAGCTAAGAACTACTTTACAGCTGGTATTGTCAGTGAATGTTCATATTATGTAGATGCGGGCTATCATTAACAAATTGCCGATGGTGCGGAATGTTTATGGTTTCGTATGCGCAAAATGCAGACACGGTGTTATTCTGAACAATTACGCTTTAGATGTGCGTCTAAGTTAAGATTCCTACGTTTAATATTAGAGTAGTCAGTTCATTGATTATGGACCTCTGCAAAGTGACGCCTGCGCCTGAATCAATCAAATAATTAGCTACAGAGAGAGACAAAGTAAACCAGATTTTGTTGCCAACATTTTAGGCGTCTGCAAAAGGGATAATGCTATACGGCTGCAATAAGCGTTATGGTTCCGCCCATGCGATACGCTCAACAAAATTGTATGCGACGAGCGCAAATGAATCTTAAATAATAAACTTAGCGACTGAATAAAACCTTTATATCCCGATTTGCTACATAAATAGCTATATTTTTTAAAATTTATAGTATCAATTGTTTCGGAATAATTTGTAAAATAAACAATGTTTGAACGTTAAATACTTTGGAGCTCAAATCTATCGAGATACATTTTACTAATCGCGTTTTTCGATTTCTTCTTGGCTAGAATATGTGATAAAAATTAACCTATCACCATTTCATTCACATACTTCATCCACTTTGCTCACAATATTGAAAAAAAAAATAGCATAAAATCGAATGCCTTAATTTAAACTACTACTCGTAATAAAGTGTTAACCGGTCGTCACTGCGTTCGGAATAGTGCGGCGCGCGATAAAGTTGTTCCGTCGTGATAGCCGCGAAGTGTGGATGCGTGTACGCGCGCCGATCCAATAACAATAAATTTGAAGCGCCGATTGAAGCTCCGGGACACAAGGCGTTACTACAAAATCTAGAAGAATGAAAAAATTCTGTTAAGTATACAATACGTACAAAGAAAAAAAAAATACAAGTGTTTATTTGCTTAATAATTCACAAGTTTACAGTCGGTATCTTGGAATTCTGTATGTGTTTTAATTTGCTTTTTAACACGATGGTCGTTGAAAACGTTGTAGATAGCTCATATAATTTGCTTATATTTTGCTGACTATTTAAGTATTAAATTCTGATGCACCTTAGGCTATTTTATTTTAATTCAATACCTATTTAGGGTTCCGTACCTTAAAACGAAACCCTTGCCCGTCTGTCTGTCGAGACCCCTTTTTCTCAGTAACACGTAGAGGTATCAAACTGAAATTAATATCACATACGCAGGTTTGCTACCACATGGACCAGTAAAAAAAAATAAACTTAAACCAATGCAATCAAAATAAACAGTTATTAGAAAACGTGTTTTCACTCAAATTTCCGACACAGAAAAACCTACTAGGTACTTTCGGCTGTCTAGGAAACTTCAAAGTTTAGTATGCAGGTAGGTTAGTAGTAACAATAAGAAAAGTCTGAAAAATCTTAATTTTTTTATGTCTGTCTATTTCAGTAACTATCTAAAATAACACCACCCCGTACATTTTGCTAAGAAGATCTCTGCTAACAACAGATATACATAAATACTTACAAATTTGTTCGAAACCTTCAATGGCCTAGTCCAACTCGAACTTGGTCGATTTTTTTATTATTATGCTATCTGACTAAGCTCTCTTTAAGTGCGACTGTTAAAAACTCCATTAGCTAGTAGGTATATAAAGACTACCTATCTTAATTCTATCTGAAAACCCTTATTTCTATTTTTTACAACGATCTCTTTATGCTAGAGCTAGATGTTATTTGGTACTTAAAGACGGCAACTTTCAAACATATAAAACTTTACTCTCATCAACCAGATCAAATCAGTTCAAATTGAATGTATTATAAATTGAACAATAATTTTTATTTAGACTTAAAAAAAAACCAGTTTAAAAGTCGTAAGACAAAGAAAAATATAGTTTTATTACAATGTATTTTATTCAAAATATACTACAGTTTGTTTTTACGCTGAGTGGGTGTCTGTGCTCCTGTCACAGTCCGAAGGTATAGATTACGCGCTCACGAGTGCGCAGGCGCAGCCGGTATCGCACCGTATAAGAGGTACTTACGCCGGTATTTTACCTTGTCGCTAATCAACGAATACTGTTCTTTTATTTTCGATAACAATTTTACTGGTGACATGATAATTGTGTACTCAAAAGCCGTCTTTGATGAGAGTTTTTGATAAAAAAATACACTCTCGCCTTTTTACCCCATTTCAAAAAAAGGAGGAGGTTATCAATTCGGTTGTATTTGTTTTATTACTCGACTACGGTAAAGCCAAAGGAAGAGTAATGATTTTAGCAGTCTATGTATGTTTTTATCATTATTATTTTAATGTTTGTTACCTCAGAATTTCGTCATTTGTGAACCGATTTCATTTTTTTTCTTTCGTATAGGAGTATACCTTCAATTAGGTCCCATAAGCACCAAATCAGGATCTCATCTCATCCTAAGGAAATCGAGGGAACTTTATCTCTGGACTGGGAATCTCTCACCTATGGTACCTAATTTGGATAATCATGTTAGCCGAAAGACGTCCACTGCTGGGACATAGGCCGCCCCAAAGGCTGTCCACTCAGACCGGTCTTGTGCTTTCCGCATCCAACGCGATACCGCGATCTTAACCAGGTCGTCGCTCCATCTTGTTGGAGGCCTACCGTCAGCTCGTCTCCCGGTCCACGGACGCCATTCGAGAACCTTCTAACCCCATCGGCCATCAGTCCTGCGAGCAATGTGCCCCGCCCACTGCCACTTGGATATATTTAGTAGTAACTTGTGAATTTACTTTTGAAAATCATCATTTGGTGAAGTGGAACTGATGATGAAGATCACAGTTGATCATGGAGTTACTACGAGTAATCAATAACAAGTATTTCACTGGTTGAATTTCAATTACTTTAACACAGTTGCTAAGCAACTTATGCTCATCGTAATGCATATGGTGAAATGGAACGTGTGGTGAAGCACCAGGACTCCTCAATAAGTCTCTGCATCAGGAAAAACAATCTTTCATAAAAGGTGACCAGCAGTTCACATTAAACTATAGTATCTTAGATTATTTACACAAAAAAGCGTGAAAAAAAAATATACAAAAAATTGAACCGACTACAAAAAACCATGAAGATAATTTTCTAACAGTCTGAAGTCGGTGCCTCAGCACGAGCCAGCAGGAGTGATTGAAGCCCAATATAATAATATAGTTATCGTATGTTTAGGTAGACGACTATAGGTCCACTCCTGCTAGCCCTTGCCGACTTCAGACTGGTGGAAAAATATTTTCAAGGTTATTTGTAGTCGGTTCAACTTTTTGTTATATTTTTTTTATTAGAACACTGTCGAGTGCAAAAGCTACCACCACCTAATGGAAATAAAGCTAGACGTATTTTTTAGCTTCTACCTACAATGTAATGTCATTCAGTAAGTACTTGTTTTTGCAGTTTTAGTCCCAAGTGTAAATCAAGTTTTAGTTTTAGTTAAAACTCTTCCTTATGGGTAGGTACATAAATAAATACCTACGCAATTGATGCTATGACAGAAGGTAGTACTAGTACGATTGAAAATAGACTTGTTGTAAACAAAGATTATAAATAAATAAATGTTAATGTTTTTACTGCATCGAAATTGATGAACAACGTTTATAATCCTATAATTTTCTGAATGCTGAAATACGCCGTAATCGGATACGCCTCGAGACTATAACAATTATCTTGCCGGGGTCCAATACTAAAAGACACAGAATTAAATTCCCGAACTGCATTAATTTCACGTAATAAATTAAGCAAAAACAACCTTAAGCTACCCCGCTAAATGTTTTCACACATTTCTTAACAAAACACTAAAGGATATGACATCATTCGCACATAAACTTCGCAAATTATTTACATGTAAATTGGCTGAGCAATCATAACATAAATTCTTTAATATAATCTCACTAACCTTACAACGGAGGCCAGTAAAATAATCTGCGGGGAATAAAAAATGTAGCGATATTGGTTCCCACTGACATTCAAACTTACGCTTTCCATTTACAAGTGCTATGGCTTGCTGAACTGGACCCTTACTGATCATAAAAAAGCCTTATAAAGGTGTCTATACGGTAGTAGCTTTGTCTATTAAAATTATAACCGACATTTCAGTTTAAACAAATTTAACTGCTCGTTTAAATGAACTTTCAATGTAAATAAGGACTCCCTTATATTATAGAAAAAAATCGCCTGTGATCAAAATGCACAAAACGCCAAAAATATGAACACATATTAGAACAAAATATTAGCGTAATCGGATTGTGACTAAACAAAATTAGACAGATTACTTCGTTTTTCACCTGTCGCGGGTAGAACACTTAAGGCGTATCTAGTCGTATTATAATAAATTTATCATAGTTTTTTTCTAGCTTCGGAACAAAACGATACAGCTACATGCAAAACTTAACCAATTGCAAAATCTACAATAGATACGCAAATTGTTCACAACGTATACTGTAAAACACACGGAACGTACAGTACAATAAGCCAAAAGTACTTTCGCATTTTCCGATTTATACATTTTGCGAATGTACCTGTTTACGTAACGTTAGGTTGACACTTCTGAGGCCTAATTCTCTAACGCACTCGTAAATCACAATCGTTTTCACCACTTCTTTATGTCACGCGGTATAAGATATGGGTTGAAAGAGACGGTGATGCGATCGCGGATGTCACCGCGATAGATAATACGGCCTCAGCAGGGCCACGGCCATAATAATACTAGCCGTTTCCCGGGACTCCGTCCGCGTAGAATTCGGTTATCGCTATCCCGCGGGAAGTATGTAATTTTCCGGGATAAAACTATCCTGTCCTTTCCCGGGAATCAAACTATCTGTACCTATACCGAATTTCATCTAAATTGCTTCAGCGGTTTTAAATAAATAAATATCACGGGACAATTCACACCAATCGACCTAGTCCCAAAGTAAGCTTAGCAAAGCTTGTGTTATGGGTACTAAGCAACGGATAAATGTAATTATATAGATAGATACATACTTAAATACATAGTAAACACCCAAGACCCGAGAACAAACATTCGTATTTTTCATACAAATATCTGCTCCGACACGGGAATCGAACCCGGGACCTCAAGCTTCGTAGTCAGGTTCTCTAACCACTAGGTCATCTGGTCTGGTCGTCTGGTTTTGACGTGATAAAGTAACAAACATACTAACAAACAAACAGACTTACAAACTTTCGCATTTATAATATTAGTGGGATAAGCGTCGACGGAATGGTATGATTACGAACTTCGATTTTAGAATTTCGTAGTAGCCCTGCTGCTCCGTGTTAGGTACCATATAAGTACAAACATATAAGAAAGGGATTTTGTTCATCAATAGCGCGTGTATTAGTACCTTTAATGTCACATTATAATGTCTTTTAAAGTTTCATTCCATAAAATTGTAACATCCAAAATAAAACCAGAAAAAGAGACCAGTGCTGGGACTCGAGCCCCATTCCGTGCCGTTCTGAGATATGGGTGTATAGGAGAAATTCGTGTCTGTACTCCTGTCCAGTGCTAGTGTAGGGGTATGGCACGCGGCACGGAATGCTGAGGACCTGGGTTCGATTCCCAGTGCTGGTCTCTTTTTCTGGTTTTTCTGTGCATTCATGTCTCAGTTTGTATTTTCGATATGGTTTTACGGCATAAACGTAAAAGTAAAAAATTAGAAGTTGAAATAACCAATCATAATAACAGCACGTTTCATGCCATCAGAATATATGATTTTAATTGAAACAACAAAGATTGACTTCTCGCATACGTATAAGTAAGTGTTGATTATGACACAATCGACTTACTTATTAGTGTTTTATTTACGACTTCAGTCCAGACGTTGAAATCGTTCGTTAAAGAAAACAAACCGGTTCAATAAAAATCAACCCATTAACCAATCCGAACAAATCATAGGGAAAAAATCTATCTTAGTTTCCCATAAAATCATGAGCAGATTCGAAATGTAAGCACATTAAGTTATCAGTTGAATTATCTCGTAGTGTGTTACAATATTTATTGTTTCTCGCTCGGGATCGGCTGAGTGTTCTCTCCCAATTAGGTGGTTATTGACGTTTTACTTTTATCGAGGTAATCTCGAGTCGACCGCTCCAATTCATAGTCCGTTTGCGACTTTAATTGAAACATCAATACTGGGGTGATAAATGAAAACAAGATCGATAAAAACATTCTCACGCCGTACAATTTAGGATAATTTGTATAGTAGGTTCAGAGTATACAAGTACGTTATGTTTGTATAACAGTGCGAGAATCTTTTTATTGTTTGACATAAATATTTCAATCAATAAGTACTCTTATTTAAATTTAACTTTAAATTGCTATAGGTCAATTTAAAATTTTAGTTAAAAACTCATATACAAAGTGATCATCCTAATATTATAAATGGATTGTGTGTGTGTGTGTGTGTGTGTGTGTGTGTGTGTGTGTGTGTGTGTGTGTGTGTGTGTGTGTGCGTGCGTGCGTGCGTGCGTGCGTGTGTGTGTGTGTGTGTGTGTGTGTGTGTGTCGCATTATAAATGATTTGAATAATTATGCTTGCACTCTTAAATAATATGATGTTATTTTTAATTCAAATTGAAATTTGTACGCCACTTAGTGGCACTGAGTGGCGATCTTATTATAATCTATTAAATTGAGACCATTGTATACCCATTTGTGACAAATAAACTCTATTTAATTAAATTTCATTTCATAAAATCCCAAAATTTCATTTGAAATTTGTACTACTTTATAAGGAAGATTATAATCATAAAATAAACACCGTACTTAGTGCTAAATAATAAACGTACGTTAAAGTACACAGTTCACATAGGTAAGGCCCGCATTAAATATTAATAAAACCGATATCAATTTACCATAGATATTTTGACTAGATTGTTTTATGCATCTTCTGAATGCTATAGTTTTTCATAATGCTTAAGTTTTTAATTTGTTAGGCACAGTCCACACTATAGATAGGGCCGCGTGTGACAGCGCCTAACGTCGAAATTTATCCCAAAAAGGGAAGCTGTTAATAGAGTCATTCAACGTTACCGGTGGGATTATCTACAAAGAGAGAAGTCTCCGAGTCTGTCGGGCTGTCGGTCGGAAATATAAATTTATTCAGTGGTTGTCGCCGCGACACGGGCGCCCGCGCACCTATCTCGCCGAGTAATCTTGAACATTGGCGTTAAAGAATTTAAATTATACACCGATACAAATGGACGGTTGAACCCATCTCATTTATTTCCCTAATCCAAATTATATTGACTAGATATTTGGGATTTTGAACACATTGTCACGTTATTCTGTAGTATGATATCGATTCTGGCAACTTATTGGATCATTATGCGGCTAAACGACCCCGCGGCGACAACAAAGGTAATATTGTGGCTACAATACTGATCGAGATTCGAAAGTCGTGCGTCGCGTCAATACCAGTAGATGTAATAGTTTTGAGCAACAAGACGCACACAAAGTTCCGAATTTACATAATAAAAGGAGATTTACTGTTTGTTCAGTTTCAACAATACATTTTACAGTATGCCTCAATGCATTTCATTTGTAATGTTTCCAGTCACAAAGCGGAATGTTTATACATACCTATTCTATTTTATTTTAAAGTTTTGACCAGTTTATTAAACAAGAAACTTCATTAAAAAGCCGCTGTTGTGTGCTGATGTGCTGAAATTGTTTTGAAGAACATCATTATGAGTTCAGATTAGTACATAAAAAAACCGGCCAAGTGCGAGTCGGACTCGCGCACGAAGTGTTTCGTACCATTATCTATACAATATTAGGCATTAGCAAAAAACGGCAACAGAATCATGTTTGTTTCCTGCCAAAGTCTTAGAAATAGGGTCCCGTTTTTACCCTTTAGGTAAGGAACCCTAAAAAATTGCTTATGAAGGAAAATATTCTGAACAACAATACCAATTTTGAATTCAAGTAGATAGTATGTTTTTAGTAATGAAATTATTAATAAAAAAAATATGGTAACCCTGTCATGAGTTGCGTCGGTGATCCCAAAAAAATTAAAACAAAAAAGTTACGATGGAAAAAAATATGTATTAATGTGATTATTATGAACACAAATAAAAAAATTATCATGTCGATTACATTATTAGTGGTATGTGTAATATTTAGAAAACCAGTCAATATAGATTGGCATAAACTATTTTAATGATAATTCATGCGTAGGAACGATATCTTTTTTTTGTATTTTATCCGTAAATCATAGTTTTTCACTTAACAATGTAAGGTTTACGAGGGACCAATATTACCACTTTTACGTTTTAAGGATAATTTTACACCCTGTATTACATATATCAATAAACTACATCCGATTCTAAAGCATTGCGCTCATACATCACACAGTGCGTTAACGCTGGCATGAACCGCGATTACTATTAGGTATTTCATTAAGCCGATCTAATTAAGTGCAGCAGCCAATTCGCGCATGCGCACCGATATGCCTGGAGACATCATTACTCTTGTTACCATCGCAAACGTAGACTTGGTAATAATAAAGGGTAAAGTTAAAACCAATTTTAAAACATTATTATTTCGTTTTTTCTGCACATTTTTCGATTGTATTTTTTATGATTGTTAAGTACCTGCTTCTGAACTTCGCCATTTTTGTACCGATTTGGACAATTGTTTCTTTGTTTAGGAGAGTATATTCCCGTTTGACCCCATTTTAATCTAATAAAAAAAACAAGGTTAGACAAAAATGTTTTCGTACGAGTATGTTTGCCCAGATGCCCAGAGGATATATCTGGCTACTCTCCCTTACAGGTCGCGTTTCTCGACCGATTCTCGTGAAATTTTGTGAGCAGTTTCAATAATTAAGTATGGTGGAGCCATGAGGATTGTAAACGTAAGACTCGTGAGGTCTACAGCTCCGAGAGTTCTTATAAAGGTGTATTAATTAGAGCGAATCCGTGTAAGCAAATAAACATAGACAATCGATGAACATAGAGATAGAAAACTTTTTGACAGACGGACAACAAAGTGATCCTATAAGGATTAAGTTTTTTCCTTTTGAGGTGTGGAACTCTAAAAACATGTTTGATAAGAGCAGGGGATAAGACAATTACATACCCATACTACGATGACCTTTCAACGCGAGTTCAACTCGAATTTGACCAATTTTATTTTACATTTACTTGAAATACTTTCAATTAAAATGACATCTATCACACTCAACAATCACTTAACTAAATGTAGTAGGGTTAAATAAGTTAATTTACTCAACAAGCACCAATTCTGGTTTTATGTAAGTCTATCTGAAGTCGCAAATTTATTACAGGACATCTCCATCTCAAAGCACTATATGCTAATACGAAGAGAGCAATCAAGTTTATTAAACCGATGGCCTCAGGTGAGCCGTTTCGTTTAGAGTACTGGAGCATAATATAGTCCACGATCAACTAGCACTAGCTCATAATTCAATGGAACTAGAGAGTAACTTTATTGGGGTATTTATTTGAAATGGTTTAAGTGTTATGGAAGTAGATCTAAAATGAGATTTCATAAACCCATGTACGACACAGTTGCGGGAAAGGCTGGTCAGAATAATGGGAACGTATTATAATGTATAAATTTAAAATACATAATATATCGGTTGAAATACGTACAGTTGAAATACCGAAAATTATAAAATATAATGCATCAAAATATTTAATTAGTTATTTGACATAAGTTCTAAACGCATAAGTTTGAAATGCATAGTGGTCAAAATAATAAGTTTAGTTACAATGCATAATGGTTCCTAGCCATATGGCATACTTATGTTGATAATGTATACGTTCAAAATGCATAAAATTATAAAAAAATAAATAGTTAATTGAAACATCAATCAACATCTATACAGTAAGTTTTCTGTAATGGTTGAAATACATAATCGACACTGAAATTTCACATAGATTGCATTTAGAATACAATTCTGGCACTCGCCGGCTGCTGCTGCGGCACGCTCACTTCGATCGCTCGGATCGTGCTTGTTTTGGTCATAGTTGAACCTAACACGCTCCTCCTCGCTTCGCTCGTCGTCGCACCTAAAGTTTCTATTTAATTAATGATCAAAATTTAGTTTAAAATGCAAGGTACTTAAAAGGTAATTTAAACTAAAATTCAGGGCCGTATTGTCCAACGTGCGGCCGCTTGCTATCGCATTGACTAGGTGTTCTTTCTGTCTGTGGTATAAAATGGTGAAAGCGATGGCAAGCGCCCGCTTGTTAGACAATACGGGCTCCAATCAGTCAGTATCATATAGGTTAGGTTAGGCTAGAGTTTTTTCCAGGCGCGAAGCGCCTTAACTACGCTGAAAAGGCGTCATCGAAGCCGTCGACATTGTTTTATAGTCCAAAATTTTTCCAAATTTAACATTCAAATACAATGTAAATAGACTGGAGGTGATGATGAACATGGGCATTTTATCGTATGTATTTTGACCATTATTTCTTTCAACTATTATATATTCTAGTTGTATACATTCTGAACATATACATTGTGAACTTAGTCAATTTAATTGTATGTATGTATTTCGACCAATATGAAAAACGTGCTTTATGAATTTTGATTATTATTTATTTTAACCATTATATTTATAATTTTCGGTATTTCAACTGTATGTATTTGAACCGATATGTATTTTAAAATACATTATAATACGTACCCGAATAAGGATAGCTTACAGCTCTAAATAATAACCAGGAACTAAATATAGTTACCGTTTACTCCGCAACTTCAGGATAGCTACGCCACCATCCCTCCGCAACACCTCCGGTTCTGCATGAAGACCCGCAGCGACACGTGTTTCAAGTACTTAAGTATCTAAAAAGAACTTTTTAATTGCAATACATAAGTCGATTTGCGCATTATTCAAATCGACTTATGTATAAATTAAATATATTATTACGAATCGGAGCTTGTTGAACTCGTTCTAAGATTCCCGCCATCGTAATCAGAAAGTGAAGTAATAAAATGGTGAAGGAACACGTCGTGAGGACATCTCTACACACCTGTGAAGCAATTCAATGGTGTGTGTCAAGTTCCCGAACCGTAATGAGCTAGCATGGACATTGCAAGCCCAAGCCCTCTCATTCTGAAAGGAAGCCTGTGCCCAGCAGCTAAATAAGCTGAGATTATAAATCAAAATATCCACCAGAGAAAACTCGTAGGTAACGAGCAAAATTAACTGCTAGTTTTGCTTACTAGGTAGTTTTCTAATTGACCTAACATTCTTCGTGTTTTTGCTGTCAACTGTATTAGATATCAAGTTCATAAGCGCTAAAAAACACCAGTAGACTACCAAAATTATGTCTTGCTCGTGCCCATTACTCAGTCAGTTAAAAATAGCTTAAAAAGGTATAAATTTTTACAAAATATCATCATCACCATTATCATAATATGAGCCGTAGGACGTCCACTGTTAGACATAAGCCTCCCCTACAGACGTCTAGTTGCCTCGGTTGGAACCTGCGACTTTAACCAGGTCTTCCGTCCCTCTCGTTGGTGGACGTCTTACGCTGCGCTGGTCGATCCGCGGTTACAAAATATACAGAAATGTAATAAAAATGCAGTACCAAAATATAATATTATAATTTGTAACATATAGTGTTGTAACATATAAGTATTACACATTGAGCACAAAGAAGAGTTAACAGTTGCTAAGTTTCATTCGTAGTTTACGCTTTTCTTGCAATACTTTCTTCAAATCATCTATTTCTTTTGAAGATGCCTTGTTTACGGGAGAATTGCTTTTCTTTTGTTTTCGTGCGGTAGCTTTTTCGTTCATGTAAGTTTGAATTGAATTTTTAGTTTCTTCCAACTCATGCTTTGCAGCCGTTTTTTCTTCTTTAATCATATTTTTCTTTCGTTCAAGTTCTTCGTTTAAACCAATTTTCATTGCATTCATCCTTTCCTGTAGTTCAGCTATCGACATCTCGCATAATAATCCTAGACCAGAAGTTTCTGTTAGATCTATTATTTTAGGAACTCTTGCTTTTTTAGCAATGGCAGCAAGAATTTTAATTTCTTTTATCATTTTAATCCTGTACTCCAGTTCTTCTTGCTTTGCTTTCATGGCTTTAGCCAGTAATGTTTGATTATCTTGCTTAAACTTTTCCGCGTTTTCTCTATTTTTTACTGATAAGCAATGTTTGGCTTCTAATACGCTCAGTTCTGTAAGTGAAAGTTTTTCAATATATTTACGATTTTTTTCCATTTGGTTCTTTCTCCATTTTTCTATATCTTCATTCCAAGTCTCCCTTTCTTTTAAAAACTCTTCATGTTTCTTTTTATTTTCATCGATTAGTTTCTTTTTGGCTAATAATGCTTCTTCGTAAGAAATTTGGCCCATTAGATGTTTTTTTTCGATGTCCAACAATCTTTCCCTCTCTCTTTCTTGACGATCAAATTCTTGTAACTCTTCAATTTTTGCAGTATTCCTACATTGTATAGCATTTGTAAGCCATTTTACTTCCTCCTGCTCGGCTTGTTGTATGCGCTTATTGACTCTTTTAATGGTAGTTGCGGTTTCTTTAACGGGCTGGGAGACATTAATATTAACATTTTTGCGTTCAAATTTTACAGGTTTTGCTGCATATTCCATTTCATTTTTGATAGAGGATATTTTTTTAAAGAATCCTTCAGACTTCGTTTGAGCATAACGAAACTCTTTGTTTTTAACGTCATTGAGTAAGTGCGCGGCCTTTTGTTTATTTTTTTCGTAGCTTTTCTTTAATTTTTCATCAATGACACTTTTCGTTAGCATACGTTTAGATTTTTGTTGCACAGAGTTTGGTGGTGTTAATGGCAGAGAAGCATGAGAACCATGGCCTGCCACTGGTTGGACATCTTTAGCCTTGCGGCTCAAAACATTAGGTTGAATTGGCACAGTAGGGGGTTTCGTCTTACGGCTCTCCATTTTCTTGATATACTCAGCGTAACTGTGTGCCATTTCACTTATGTAAGGCTGCCACTCGAAAAGAGGGGTAATTATTTTTTCAGTTATGAAATTTGTATCATAATAAGACTGAGCAGCCTGTGATATAAAAGCCAAAACTTCATTGTTGCTCAAAAAGTTTGAAAATGTACTCAATAAAGTCTTGCTTGTATTGAAAATGCATTTATATAAAAGCGACAAATCTTTCGGATCAATTTGAAAAATGATAGCATGAAATAGAATCATGAAATAATCTTGGTCTTCCTCTACAAGTTCTTCGGATAAGCGAGATGCTATGTCTTTCAAAATTTGCCTGTGTTTCTGGATTCCAAGAAAAGTTTCGGCGATCCAGGCCAATTTGGTATCATCTGTGTCCACTGGACATTTATCAATGTAAACTCTCATGTATTCGTAAGGTGAAACTTCAGTAGCAGAATCGTAGTCAATTAGAATATTTCTTAACATTTTAACGTTTCCGGATGTGTGGTAGTAAACCATTGTGAGAAATGGTTTACTACTTTTCATATAAATTCAGAAACGAAACGAAAACATGTCATTTGTGACATACAAACACAACATATAATTTTATTGACAGCTGCAGGTTTAATGTCACTAGTCGATTTATGGCCAGCAATTGTAATATTTTGTCGAGCGAGTTTGCATATTTGAGACACTGAAAAGTTTTTACACTGCAAATGATGGGAGTTGAACTTGTGATGATACTATTTTACCTTGGTAGTAGAGTAGGACAGCATTATTTTTTTATAACGGACACATTTTTGCGTAAAATAGTTACCTACCAGTTAATTGTTAAGCTTGTGGATTTTGAACTTGTATGTATATTTTTAGTTTAATTTCTAGTCACAGGCTCGCGACGTCGAAGTTCCCAAGACGATCCCATAGAGCTTATGGGATCGGAAGCAATACCATGCCCTCGGTACGGCTCAGCTTTATAGCATGACATGAGTGCGTGTGAGCTAACTTTGGGGGCGGCAGACGTGAGCTTGCCTTCGGAATCCAAAAGCTTAATGGTTACTTGACCTGAAATGTATATTTCAGAATTAAATTATTATTATTAGTTTAATTTATGACGGTGGAAGCATTCTACACTTCCACTGAATCGTAGATATAGTTAGTGTTTAGTTTTAAAACTAAGAGACCCCATACATACCTACCTGTATTTTTTTTTTTGTATTTTTTCTTTAAAAGTGTAGTTTTTAAGTATTTTATTAGTAATTATTTCATTTTGAATAAAAAACTCTGCCAAGTTTCTTGCGGCGCATTCTTCTTGGCAATGATGGTCTTTCCGAAAGCGCTGGTAGTTTAAAAAATGACGTTTAAAAGTGCCCATTGCGGCCTATTTACTGAATCAATGATTTGAATTTAATGTAAATTAAAATTAAATGTTCGTTTCTCTATCATCTCTTTTTCTACAATTGGTCTTTAACGAAAACTACTTATTACCCGTCAAGGGAACAAGTCAAGTGTAGGTACCTCGTCATTTTGTTGTATTCAAGTATCTAGTATTTAATTAGGTAGCTGGTCTGTTTTCGCTGGGTTCATCATTAATCAATCACTCTGGACGAGAAGCTATTATTCGACACCTCGGGCGCGGCCGCTCCGATACGCGCAAAGTGCAAGTCACACGAGGCCTCTTAAAATATAATAATCGTGTTAAACTCAACCATAAAAGCCATATTCGATTAGAGCTTTAAATGGGTTCCTGTCTTCGTGGCTTGTTATCTTCTTGGCATCTATTGTGCAGTAGTAGGCAAGGTTTGATGTCAGAGAATGATGGGTTTTGTTACAAATTGTTAATGAGTTTTTCTTTACGTGTGATTATTTTTATTACCATGATTTCAATTTCTATTGAATTATTCTCAACTTATTTAGAAAAATTAGGAATTCGTTATTAACTTTTTTAATTTTTGAAAACTACAATTGATACGTATAAGAAGTTATTATTATTATCTACTCAAATTTAATGACATCTCAATCGCTTTAATAATACAAAAAACAGAGCCCATTTTCAAAGAACTCCCACGAGCGTCATTTATTCTGTTAATAACATATCATGTTCATTTAATAGAGGGCGCAACAAAGAGATGTTCCTAATTATGTAAATTCTCATCAATTTAAGTACGTAAGTAACTAGATGAGAAAGCGGTGGCTTATTGACTCTGTCACAATTAATTCAACAATGATTGAAAATCAATCCGGGGATAATGCTAGCTGTCATGGTCTGTCAAATTATCGGTCGTAATTAACGACTTGGCTCATCTTCTCGTGTATAATTTTTGACTAATAACCCGAGGTGAGAACACATTGTTATTTTGTTCATTGTACTAGGAACCACTTATACCTTCTGGACCGTTAATATGACTATCTCTTTAAATACTCGACCACCGAAAAGCTTTGTGGTTTGGAATAGGATTTTTACTTAAGTTTGATTAAGTACATACAATTCAAAAATATTTGTCGAAGAACTAAAGTCACCGAAATAGCTGGAAAAATATGCAAGTTGAAGTGGCAATGCGCGAGCCACATCGCTCGAAGAACAGATAACCGTTGGGGGAGAAAAGTCCTCGAGTTGCGACCACGAACCGGAAGACGAAGCGTTGGCAGGCCTCCCACCGGGTGGACTGACGACATCGTGAGAGTTGCGGGAAACCGGTGGATGCAAGTGGCGAGTTGGCGTTCTAAGGGGGAGGCATTTGTTCAGCAGTGGACGTCTTCCGGCTGATGATGAATTCAAAAATAATAAAAGACGAAATACCTACATAACGATCATCCTACATAACGATCATGTGAACACATTACAATTTTGATAGGCTGATTGGTTACGGCTAAGTAAGGTTTATTTTATAACAATCCTGTAATGTCGACAATTTCTGAGAAAAAATATTTTTCACCATTAGGTATGTACTTCGATGATTTTATTTTTAAAATCTGCCTACCTACATTATGTTATTTATTTTGATATTGACTACATTTACATTTTTTTAATATCAGTAAGTTATGCATAATTTGGCATTCAAATTTGCCTACAATACCGTCCGTCGGATACAATTAACAAGGTGAGAGACTTCCAGATGTTTTAGGTCGGGTACTGCCTCTTCGCAACGTAACGTTTGGCAACCTGTTTCATTTCGCAACTCTTCATTTTGCAAACTCTAAAACTGTAAATATTTCAGGATTTGTTTCAGTGCCATCGTGTAGAACCGTCTAGGTTAGGTAAGGTTATTTTTATACAAATCCTGAAATATTTACAGTTGCAGAAATATTAAACAGTTGGGAAATGAAAAGTTGCGAAATGAAACAGGTTGCCAAACGTTATTCGCCGAAACATTAGAAAACCGTTTTAGGTAGACATAAACCTATTAAAGTTTTGGATTCCCTAAGCAAAAAGCCAAAAGCGGAACCCACATAGTTTTAGTTTTAGACTAAAACTAACAAACGAGCCGGTGACATTACTGGCACTTGAGGTATCCCATCCTGGGCCTGGTGTTGCAGATGTTTATGGGCGGTGGTGATCTCTTACCATCAGGAGACCTACTTGCTCGTTTGCTATCCAGTCGAATAAAAAAAAAACGAGCATACGGGTGATCTGATGCCAAGTGATCACCGCCGCCCATGGAGACCTACACAGCACTATTAGGACTTCCGGTCCCTAGCCGGCCTTTTTTTTGAAATTTATAATCGATTTTTATTAATTAAACATTTGTATGTATTTATTGCGTTTTACTTGACAATTTAACACTGAAAATTAATATACTTACCGTATATATATTTTTTTAAGTTTTTTACCTAACTGTATAAAAATGAAAGCCAAAACGGCATAGCAAAGTTAAGATAAATGCTAAGTGGTACGTTAGTCTGACCGCTCATCACGAAAGGTTAAGGCTGTTATTTATTGATGCCCGCGTCACGACTCGTGAGCATAGGACCTAAGAAGGGGCGTTCTAAGGATACCCTTATTAGTATTATAATAAAACTTTCTACATAAAAAATACAAGTTACGTATTCTTCTGACTGTACTTGCATTGTCATTCAAGCTCCGTAAAATAATGAAATAAGGGTTTGTTTACACAGAGGCGAAATATCGCTAGATGGCGTTAGTATCGTGACGTCCGTTTGACATTTGACGTGTGCTCGTGATTGGTTAAATCCAATCGCAAGCAAACGTTAAACGTCAAATGGACCTCACGATACTAATGCCATCTAGCGATATTTCGCCTCTGTGAAAACCCTATTTTCACTTGATTTTTGGAATTCAAACTTTACGATAAACTGCAGTGCACCTAACTTTTTCTTTCGAATAGAAAAAAAACCTTATTTACCCTATCGAGTTGAGAAACAAGGTTTGTCATGCATTTTTAACGTAATATAAATTAAAAAAAATAGTACGACAAATAAGAAGAAAATACATCACATCTCTGATTTTTTTGGAACAAACAAACCACAACAAAACACATCACAACACAAACCGTTGTCATAGGTACATTTTTATTCAATGCAATGCAGGTAAGAGGACAATAAATTATGAATAAAAACTGTTTTATAAATGTTATAAATGTTCAATTTACTATCTTCCATCTACTATTTTTCTCGCTCTTGTGAAGTGAAGAATTTTGCGTCTTGGTCGGCTTTAACTTTGCTAAGCAGTTCGTGCCTTGACACCCTCGGCTGTGCTCAAGATTCTTCTTTTGAACCACTTGCTTAGAATCGTTCGCTTGCTCTGTACTGGTTTCAATGTAAGTACTCGCGCCAAAAAGCAACTTTCCAGCCTTGCATAACAAATAACTATTTTGTAGCTGTGACGTGAATTTTGATTGAAGTAAGTATAATATCCTCTTGTCACCTGCAAACCGTGGTGTATGCATGGAAAAGAACTGGGACGATGATATATAAATGTTAAAGTAAATAATTACACTAAGTAAGTAATAAGTGGTCCTGCGTGGGAACTACGGCCCAAGCCTTCTCATTCTGAGAGGAGGTCTGTGCCCTGCAGTGGAACGTACATTATAGGCCAAGACGAAAATAATAATAACTAACACTTTGAAATACCGATGAAAACTTTACCTATTTTTGAATTTTAAGATAGTAAATCTTGCTCAAAATAAAAAAAACCTTCCTTATTAAGGCCTCGTGTTGCACTACTTAATTTTAATTCAATTTACAAAGCGAGTGATTCTTTGAAACCAAATCGTAAGTAGGTATTGAAAATGTATTAACAAGGCCCACCTAAGGAGAAGCTTCATCAATCTCCAGACCAGTTACAAAGGACCTTAACAAAGAATTATGGCTCCTTATACATGCTCGCTACTATGTAGGAGAGTTTTATTATTACTTCCATTTAATGACTCCGACGTGATTAGACATTGCCTTACCTCTCTATGGCTTTATTTAGTACATAAATCTCTGGCTAAATGTGCCGAGGGTAATAACAATAAGAATGTCTAAGGCCATGTTGATGATGCCGTGTGTCTGTACCTTTTGTGCCTATACAGGCAATCGAAAATAATTGAATGCGTACCTCATTATTGTTAGTCCTAAAATCTTTGATGTCAACTTATTTTTCCTTCTTACATTTACGTCACATGTCACTCACCTTAATTATAATATTAATACGTATACGTTATTCCTATCCAATTGATTAAAAGTGTAAACAAACCGATTTCATCAAAATTCTTGTATAAACATCCACTGGATCGAATCAATAACACATTTATCTATAATTCGTGTCTTTTAACTAGATGTCTAATCATTTTTTTCACCAAAATTCACTTGATTTCAATATTTATTTTTCATTTACAAAATCTTCGTCAAAATCTGACGTTGTTTTTTGATTGAAACATGTGTACAGCATAGCATAGACTAGCGTAGAGATGGTGGAAAATTTGACATTTTAAAAATCGATTAATGCACGGATGAATAAGCGATTTTTATTTACTTTCCGTAAAATTAAAAAATAGTTACTGCTTTTATAATTGAATAAACAGTCTTTGGAATTAAATCAAGTATTGTAAATAATAAAATACGTTGATCTATTCAAACGATTTATCAATTTTTTGGAAAACAGAGGCTAAATTCAATTTTTACGATAGTCAAAAATTCATTACACATTATACCAGAATCCAACAATAATACAAACAAATCATAATCAATATCTTATTGTTAATGTCTAATAAAATACGCACTCAAAATCAAGCAATTCCTACAGTAGTTACTCTACTTATATGAAAATAAAATGTCAAAAAACTGTTCCTAATTGTATACGTGCCGTCCTTTCTTAACATCTAAAGGTAAGCATCTTTCATTCGGTAGATTTTAGATTACGGCCAATTTTTGACATAGGAGTTATTATTGTATAAGTGACGATATACTGACTGCTTGCATTATTCGTCAATTTTCGTAACAAGTATAAAATTATTTTTATGCTATGAGCGTCCTTTGTAATAATTAATTTTAATCGCGAAAGCATTATCTGCGCTTATGACGACAATGTGCTCCTCAGAGTGTAATTCTCTGCTAGTGCCGTTTGATGGCCATAGTTTTGCAGCAATCAAAGCTATTTTCACTGCACTGCAAGATTTATTTATTTCATTAAATATTATCAAAGTTGTGGTAACAAGACAATGTAAAATCCCGCTTAGAGGCAATCTCTGTCCAAGATAAAGTTTGATGACCACGGATGTTATTTATTTGTTTAGTAATTTATATAAGGTTAGTTACTGTTTTATTGACCGTATTAAATCAAGCCCCAATAAGGCAGCCATTCATGTTTATTTTTACGAAGTTTCTGCTTGGTATGTCCAATAAATTATTAACTTGGTCACTTTTATCACGGGGCTACGGTAACATTTATCGGACGTATAGAGCTAACGTGGATCACATATTGGTTTAATTTTTTTTTTTTTTGTATAGTTGAGCTCCGAGGCCAAATATTCGTAAAACATAACTAATTTTTTTTTAGACTTTGTCTCTTACCATCAGGAAACCCACTTGCTCGTTTGCCATCCAGTCGAAAAAAAAATGTTTACCGTTATCATGCGGAAACTGCGAAAAATTTCAAAATAAAAAGTATTCTATGTGATAATTCAGGTTATAAGTAATCTGTATGCAAAATTTCAACTGTTATTGCGTGATTGATTAACCAACAACCAAACATCTTCACAAACGGACGATGATTTTAAGTTTAGTTTTTTAAACACCTACACATTGATTTTGCGCTTACTTCAGCTAATGACAAAAAACATCGGTTTACTAGAAATACGATAAAATACATAATTATAACCAGCTGCTCTAGAGAACGACGACGGTGGAATGGACTATAGCAGCGTTTCCACCAATAATATGCGAGGATGCGTTGCGAGGGATGTGTTTTTCATTAACCTATAGAAACGCTTCATTTACACATCCTCGCACAGCACATCTCTGGTGGAAACAGCTGAGCGGAGCGAGGCCAGGTAAATGAAGCGTTTCTATTGGTTAATGAAAAACATATTCCTCGCTCATCTCTGGTGGAAATGCTGCTTTAAGTTTTACAAGTAGGATTATTTGATGGTTGCAGTAACCTATAGTAAGTCCTGTGTGTAATAAATAATTGTATGCGTGTGTGTATATAACACCTTTTCGATCAGAATACGATTTGAAACATATATGTAGATAGGTGGATTCCTAGTATCATAGGGGACTTTGTACCGATATTGCCACGGGATAGGGTTCTACTCCTCATTACCTCTCATTCTGAGAGGAGGCCTTTGCCCAGTAGTGGGACGTATTGACGTATATAGGCTGGGATGATGATGATGATGATGACGAGGGATGTAGGTACACATGTGAAAATCGAACTTTCACCCACTAAGAAAATAAATAAGTATTTTAATTAAACACTAAGTTTAGAGACTTGAAACATTGCAGCGGTATACTTCAAGAAACGTTAGTAAAGACCACGTCGACACTTGAAGATTTCCATGAAAATTTAATGCTTTACCAATATTTCAATTTAACTTCCAGATGTAATTGATTCACACTCGAGTAGCCACGTGTATAGGCTATTTAAATATCATAAGTTTATCATTTTTCCTGTAAAAAGTTCTTAAAGTCAGGTCCATGTTAGTTTCATCGCTACCACAAAGTGGTCCAACTCACTCGGCCTTTATTGATTGACAAGCGCAGACTTCGATTAAATTCTCGCGACTCGCATTAGCTTTACACCAGTTCTAAAAAGATATCTCAAATTATACCTTTAGGTACGTTTACCCTTCGGATCGTTAAAGTAAATAATTTAAATTACCAGCCCATAATGGCCGCCGTCACGCCACGTTAAGCGTACCTATGTGATTGGTAGATGGAGTGAGTGAATAATTAAACAGATTGTGAAATTAACGATATATAGAGCACTTGAACATGAACTTTATAAAAAATCTATGTCGTCTAAAACATAAAGTCTTGACGTATATTCGAGCACAGTCGAGGCTACGTAGATGTAAATTTAATACTTGCATTTAAATAACATAGCCGCGCCGCCATCCAACTAACGCATCTCTTAATCACACCAAAGGAGCTGTGTAAACTTAGCTTGATAATTATACCGTAGTTATTTCCTGCCGACTAGCAGGGGAAAGAGTAAGATAGTCAATGAAATTTTCGAGATAGGAGGCAGGTACTGTTTCTTAGTCCTCTAGACTGGCAACACATCGGAAATCATCTGGTGTTGCGGATATCCACGGGTACTGGTATTCACTTACCATAAGGTGCCCCAACTGCCCGTTTCCTCTTGCTTATAAACAAATAAAAGCAGTTTTTATATTAAACTATTGCTTTGTATTTGATTTCATAACTAAGCACTCTACATTATCTAATTGTCAATGTAAATTATTGATCATATTTACCTACATTCTTATTTCTTTGCTCTGATAAAGTCTTGTGATTTCAAATTGTCTAATTTTCACATATACATTTTGGGGACAAAAGCACGCATATTACGCCACCTAGACTAGTCATGTAAAGCCAAAACAAATGGATCGATTTGTAAGCTGTTTTCTATTATTGACATTTTTGTCTAACCCAGATTTAACCCCATTACGAAACGCGTAGAACATGGGAGTGATACAGAAGGTATAAATCTACTCATAAGTTTTTATTGAACCCCAAAATCTGATCATGACGAACCATTCACGTGTAATTGGGTTCCTCGTAAAATATGAGTTCTGCCTGGAGAAGGGTTTATAGAGAACATAAACACTTTATTGTGTTTTTGTACGGATTCCTTCATGCATACTATGCGTGTTCTTTAAGAACTAATTAATAATAAAAAATATAATGAACTATTATGTCTCAAGACAAACTTGCAAGGATGGTTCGGTTTGTATTTTGTCTCATTGTTGCATTTAAACTTCTCTATTAACTGTTTCCTTTATTTTTTAATACTAGTAGGTAACTAATATAATTGGTAGGAGCTGTAATTCAACTAATTGACTGTTGTTTTAAACGTGTAGAAAATTAAAAGGATGCCATTTATGACTTTTAACTTAATTGATTAAGGTACATAAGTTATTGAAAAGCAACCAACATAATATTAAAACAGCAATTAAATTACAGTATCTTTTTAAAACTAGACAAATTGAAATGGACTCGTTTATTCTTAATTCGTCGGACTAATTAATAAAAATACATAAATTAACAATTAAGAGAATCGATAAGCTTTATTTCTTGCAAATTCAACGAAAATTTATTGGCAAGTAGGTACAGTAAGAACCATAAACAAATAAAGCTGACGCTCAGGAAGTGGATGCTATTTTTATCTGCCAAAGCTAATGGAAATTAATCAATTACCAAATAATATAGTTTTATTTTAATTTCTTTAAGCCTAACTAATTTACTGTCCATAAAATATCCTTTCAATTCAGGTAACTGTACTAATCTAAAAATTAAATAATGGAATATTCATTTTCGCCCAAAAGTGACTCAAAGGTCACATTTTATGTTAAACATAGTTAATTTCTTTAGGATCGTGATTCTAAACAGGTATCTTTAGTGTTTAAATTATGTGCCGTGTTATCAGAAACCGCAGGTGATCAAAGTGTGAAGTGTTTGTGCCGGTCCAATTGTCTAATTGCCATTAACATTCGAATTACCAATCACATAATTAAGATGCACTTAGATACGCCAAATTGAGGTGAATTGAGGTCAAGCTTTAGGTTTATCTATTTTTTAAATTTTACAGTAGTTATTATTATTGATAGACTTCTCTGCCCCACTGCTGAGCGAAGGCCTCCCCCGGTTATTTCCATTGCTCCCTGTCCACTGCATAAACGGCCAGTCTTCAAGAAATAGTCCAATTCATCCCGCCATCGCCGTCTAGATCAACAGAAACGTATTAAATACGGGTAATGTATTTCTGTGTATCAGTGCCGCCGATTTATCCCGCAGATTACTTATTCGTTTATAGGGTTCTGTAACTCTACTAAACAAGTAAATCCGATCGCCACTGGCATCGATGGAACCCTACTCTCAGTCGTTCAACTAGCACTTGAACGTTTGATTTTTATTTTAGTATTACCAATTCCAAAATAAAGTACGCTCACAGAACCTACGTCTCCGTAATTGTGTCTATCAGTTACAGTGGATTTTCACGGTACCAGTTATCTATTTGAAATAAAATTTGGCACAGCTTTTGAGAAATATATTTCTAAAAACCTTAAAATACAATTCTCTGGTTGTCAAGTTCTGGCCGAAAAAATTATGCTTATTTATTTCGCACGCAAACTACAAACACAATCCAGACCAGAACAATGAATCTGACCACAGTCGAATTCGCATTAGCAGAGATTCCAGTATTAAAATGCAATTTTGAAGACAAAATAAATGCTACAGTAAGATAATTAGTAACACTGGCACTAATTGAAGAGTATTTTACCTAAAGCAATTGAGAGGAGACTGTTTAAGATTGGCCGCTGGGTCTGCGTGTCAACTATACTCGTACCTTGACAAGTCCGAACTTGACACCCAGTAGAGCCCTGTTGCAGTCAGCATCTGCCGCACTTATCAAAAATAGTCTTCATAACGACAGCAGGGGCTCCCTGCGACAGGGTTCTTTTGAGTGTCACGTACGAACTTGTAAAGTCAACTATACAGATGTGGTACCTACTTGTGGTGTCTAAATCGATAGTTAGTCAACTCTATTCAATGCTAAATCATATTAAACCTAGAAATAAAAACTGGTTTAAAGTTCTAGGGGTTGTTTCACCACCCATTAATTAATTTTATTTGACGGGCGGATGTGATGCCGTCTCCGTCTATTCGAACAAAACAAACAGAGACAGCATCACTTTTATCCGTGAGATAAATTTAATCAATAGATGGTTATATCGTCATCATCTTCATCTCGGCCTATATACATCCCATACGTTACAGCAAGGCACTGGCTTGCTTTCACAATGTTCCGATGCGGGTACGGCACAGTGCGGATTGGAAGCTTCACACAGGTTTTGATGTTTTTTCACCGTCAAGCTCGTGATAAATTCCTAATGTTACTTGCTACTTTACCATTTTAAAGTATTTTAAAAAGAAGTTCGGATGTCTCTATACATTTTTTGTTCGTTATTTCTAAACGTGATGCGGCGGCGGCAGTCGTTGAGCACATGCTAATGAACCAATAACATTCCAAATCACTTTATTTAATTTCCCTAAACAATTAGCAAGCGGTACTTACGCGGATCGGCGACAAATATCAGCTTTGACATTTTGAAATTATTTTAATTAGTATTAATAAAAATTAAAATTCTTCTCTTAATTGTGACCGATTTGGATTACTGATTATTTTTATGACGAAGAAGGCAAATGAAACTGACTTCAAAGGAAAAATGCGATTCCTTGTGTTGTAAAATGCAAATAATAAGTAGACATAAACGAACCTTGTAAATAATATTGGTTTGGAAAAAGACATTGAAGTTTTACAAAAAAAAATAGTAACGCAAAACTGTTACCTCTACTTAATTATTTTAACACAAAATAACGTTAACTTTAACGTACTTACTTAATGTGCTTAAAATGTTAGCTTTGAATTTGTTTACGGAATCCTTAAGAACCACTATGCGTATCACCTACTTAGGATTTTGAAAGTTAAGGATTTGCACCTTATTACAAAACGTATTCGAAACAGTTTCTTTTTTATTCAAACGAGCATAATATAACAGTGGAAAGCTGCTACGCTTCTGTTGTTATATAAAGCATAACTGCAATTCATGCTATGAACAAAAGTATGAGACAGTGAGACACCAAATTGCCATTCAAAATTTTGTGAACGGGTTCCACTTTAGGCGAGGTTCATTTAAGCATAAAATTACCTACATTGTCTCTTCGACTTTGTTGAGTGGCAATGAACTGCACTTTGACATAAAATTGCTTTAGGCGTTATAAATCCATTTCATTGCCTTAATAAACGATGACTCGCTATAACTATAGGAGAGCCATCATTTTCATGGCTTATCTTTTAACGCGCTAGAACATTTAAAGCTGTGACGGCGTGTATTAATAAAAATGTTGTTTGCAATTTTCTATCACTTCAATTGTAGGATTCCCTAAGAACACAGTGTCATGTCAATCCATAAACTAAAATCATTTTGGTTTTTGGTTTTGGTAAAGATGATGCTTGGCTTTCTGTTACAAAGTGTCATCATGTTATAAATTTGCAAGATTTATTAATATTTACTAGTATAAGTAAACGCGAAAGTGAGTTTGTTTGTTGCGCTTTCACGCCTTAACTATTGAACCTACTTATTGCCATTAAATTTTGCATACAGCTATTACTAATAGCTGGAAATAGCCTATTAGATACCAGAATAAATATGTAATAGAATATTCCTTTATAGACAGAATATTCGTATATATAATATAATCTATATAAATAAAAATGAATCATACAATGTGTTGCTAAGCACAAAACTCGGGAACGACTGGTTCGATTTCGCTAATTCTTTTTTGTTGCGTTTGTTATTGTCAGGAGAAGGTTTTTATGGAAGAAAATACAGAGAAAATACAACGGGGGCGAAGCCGCAGGCAACAGCTAGTGTATATAATAGATAATAGAATATTCCTTTTAATCCGTCCAAATAAGTGAGATGTTTCTGGGGACGCGCGTTATAGGAATTTATTCTTTGAAGAAGAAGTATCGAGCAAAAGCTTGTAAATATATATTTCAAAAAGGTGTAAAGTACGTATGGTTATATGGTAACTTCCTAAACGATGGCGTTACTTTTTCAAACTGCCTTAACCTGCTCATCCGAGCACAATAGCCGATTGTGAGTAAATTAGATGTTAAATTGTTAACAATTGCTAACGAGGTGAAAATAATTATGCGAACGTTTTAGATTTTGTAAAACCTTGCTTTATGAATCCTTTAATATTCTGCCGTACCGTTGTCAATCACAGGCGGTTAAGTTCACATTTTGTGGTCGAAATAATACCCCTCGTTAGCTTCAACAAAGACTTGGGAGATATGTAAATTTGTGAAAGGACCAACAAAAACTCCAGGCTCATGCGTGTAACAGGTGTGTTTCTGATTTCTAATAGCAGTATTCGACTGGTAATTGTGATGAAGCTGGTATAAAATTTGACTTATACTTACCGTCGGGACACCGCAGACTTTCGATTTTTCCCTTTTGAATAGTAAAAGGATGTTATTTGGACTGCGTAATTGGTGACTCACGTTATGTAATTGTATATGTTTTTTTAATATGGTAGGTACTGTGATGCGACCTGATTTTTTACTGACTGGTTCATAATTGCCTGTGCCTTTATGAAATAGAAAGTTACAAGTATTCGCTTTTGTATCTAACCTTCCAAGCAACCTATACATACAAGAATAAAAAAAACTTTTAAAATGAATTCCCACTGTTGATTTTGAATTTCCTGTCAAGACAATAAGGGCACTTATGGATCAGTACGTACCTGGATTGGAGAATCCAGACAAATCATAGTCTGTGCTGATGGATACTCGTTAACGTCTACTAGTTTACTTTTAAACTGACTTATACTAAGGAACAAATTGTAAAGTATACTTATAATATTTAATAACAAAGAGATATAATAACCGTGCGTTATTATCAGCAGCTCCTGAGATGCGCGGCGTGGGCGCCGGCGCAGATTTACGACCCTTCGGACCACTTCACGCCTGCCCGCTGCCCGTACGGGAGAGTTATGTCTTATTACACTTTTATTGCACGCCTCGTACGGACATTTACAATATCTACGTGCATTAGTACTGGATTATGATGATAATAACATCTGATAGTGGTATTGATTCATTATGGAGCCTTGTGGTTGAGATACAACCGTCGTTAGCGGAAGGAAACATTGTACGTTAGGCAGTTTTTGTCGATCTAAAATTATCGTTTTAATTTACGTATTTTTCTTTAATGATATTGGAGTTTTGGAGTATAATCATTATGTTAACATTTTAACACTTTTAACTGAAGAAATAAATAAGCCAAATAAAATATCCCATTGCGGTTTAGGTACTCAACGCAGTAAGTATGTTATGATGAAGGGAACGCCGAGCGTGGCAAAATATATAGTGGTAAAAAGGGACAAAATTCATAATGGTCATTAGTGAACATAGTATAATATTTACTGTTGAGATTTCTTAATTTTGTTATCTTTTAATTGGATCAGGCTTATTACATTTTAAAATAACACTGTCAGGTTGTTAATTTCTAAGCAGCACCCGAATTCGCTGGAGGAGCTCAATACCTACTATACTCAGTGACCTCAGTATCGTCTCCCAACAGGTGGGTCTTGAGATAAACGTCAAAAAGACTAAGACCAAGTCTTACGTTCCGTACCTACCGGTTATGTTTTTCTAGGACAAGTGATCCAGTTAGGCAGATCCAACTTCGACAAAGAGGTCATCCAAAGAATAAAGAGAGAGTTGCTTTGCACAATAGAATCCGGAATACGGAATTTCGCCGAAGAACTGAACTCACTGAAATACTTAGTTTGAAATATATGCAAGTTGCAGTGACAAAAGGCGGGCCACATCGCTCGAAGCCGCAACAAGCTCATAACCGTTTGGGGAGACAGGTTCTCGCGTGGCAGCCACGAACTCAGTCCCAATAACAATTACCAGGACTCAGTCCCACTAGACTAGATCGACTGACGACATCGTGAGAGTTACAGGCATTTCATTTTAAGTTTATAATAGGTACCTAACTATAAAATAAAATTTCATATTAAGAATTAAACTTTATTTTATAGTTAGGTACCTTCCTATTGTAAAGTTATATTAAAATCTAGGTTAATAATAATAATTATGTAGTTCGTTTGTTTGTCAATAATGAGTATTTTACTATTGTCTAGCGCTGTTAATATTGAATATTAATCTTACGCAATCTCGTCACCTCAACAAATCATAGCCCGTTGATTGCCGTATTGTTTGCTTTGCGCTTTTATTCAGCAACGTAATACTGGTTAGCGAGTTTTATGCTTTAAAGCAGAGCATCGTATATTATTTCTCTCCGATAGCACCATGATTTATTTGCCACGCTGCAATTACAGAACTTGTGCGTGTCGAAGTACTAGACGGGCTACTTACGTATAGGTAATATTATTATAACTTCGTAAAGTGAATTTCTGCATCAATACGTTAAGTGCCGTGTTTTGAGCTTGAGATAACGCAAAAATGTTTTAATGGATATTGAATTTATAATTATGATATAACAATAACCAATTGGAACAATCAGAATTCGTTGAAGTCACTATTAAGTAACTGTTCAGATATCCTAAACAGCTGATAACGAAATTTTCAATTTCGCTTTGAAACGAAACCAAGCCGTAGCAAAGGAATTGTTTTTTAAGTAACTGTTTTCCGAAACTGTTACTTTATGTTTCGCAAAAAATACGTAACGATCCAGCTCTACCTGTCGCACGTAGGTATGTATTTATAATATAATAGAAGAAATTAGCCACACCGGGCGGTAGGCTTTCATAAATCAATACAGTGACCTTGCGGTATAATTTAAATTTATTTAAAACTAGCGTACCCGGCAGACGTCGTCCTGTCCAAAACTACATTAAAATTTATGATAACATACCGACAACAGCACCATCTAGCGGGTCCAATTGCGTTTCCAAACCATCAACCAACGTTGTTTTGCCATATAAATTATTTGAAGTGAATATTTTTCTATGCAAATCTAAAGTAACTAAGTCAAGTATTGTAAGTGTGTGGGGATGTGGTCTATGACTGACAGTTACGAAACCCATGAACATTTTGTATGGAAAAATGTTTTTCTTTTATTTTATTTTTTCGTCAAATTTCCAATGTTTATAATACCTACTTATTATCATATTGCTGACGACTACAAATCCAAAAACATAAAAATCACAAAAATTGGTCCAGCCGTTCTTGAGTTATATAAATGGTGTAACTAACATGACTTTGTTTTATATATTATTATTATGTATATAGATAATATAGATTTCATGCTAGTAGTAGCTTATTTTTTAATACTGATAAGCGACAGCAGGGGATTTGAGTAAGCAGTTGAAACGCTAAATAGTCAAACTACGCAATAATATTAATAGGAGTACGCTAAGTGTCTCGAAATTAGACAATTGTATTTTACATAAATACTATGCATAGAGTCATCTTTACTCTGCCGGCACCTCATATTATTTACTACGGCTCTCAGTTAGCTAGTGCGCCTGTAGAATGATAGTATTTATTGCACATAAAAGTAATTAAGAAATCCTTGATACCACACACACTTGCTTTTGCTTCGCAATCAGAGATATCAACGCCAACAACACTTACACCGAAAACATTACTTACAACTTAAACTAAAACAGACCATTCCGAGTCACGAAGCTCAAGTTCTGGGATTGAGTCGTTTGCGATTTGTGACCTTTGTGTGATGGTTGGTCCCGGTGCCGTGTGCGGTCGCCGGCGGCTGGATTGATGGATGGATACAACTTCATCCCGCTACAGCAGGGACGCCAAACAATGGACGAGGCTTTGTTCACTGGGTACCGCAGGACGAAATCTAGGGAGCTTCCCATTGCTTGAGCTTTTGTTAGAAAGAGCGATGTTCTAAAAGGCTATTGGTGTGATCTAAGCGTAATTTCAGTGATGGTAGTCACTGTAGAAAAATCCCTTACTTTTTTTGCTATTCTCACCTGATTATGGCATGATCCTATGCACAAATCAGTATACGTTTATTTAACGCTACATAGTTTCACCCAAAAATTATTAACCTGCAAGTTTTAATTTCAATTGTCTCCGGCTTATAAACGTCCCATTGCTGGGCAGGGCACAGGACTCTTTTTAGGAAGAGAGAGATTGGGCTGTTTACTCGTATTGTTGTTGAACTTGGGCTTAGGCTGGTTGGGCTGTAAATATGCTGTAAAAATGAGTACGAACAACTCAAGGAGTGGCATTGGTCTGTTGCCGGCCTATGAAAGAAAGTATCTAAGAAGCCCTAAGATTTCTTTTCCTGTTGTGCGAAATGTATGAAAGTCTAGTGGCTAATTTATTCACGGTTATTACAGGACAAAAAAAGTTACCCTACATTTCGTCATAAAACTTACTTTAAGCTTAGGTACTACTAAAACTGAGCTTTAAACTTAATCTAGATTTAATCTTTTACTCAGAATTGCGTTCTTATAGCACACCTTTTGAGATTCAAAACGTACTTGATTATCAACACATTACCTATAACGTTTGTATTTGATTCATATGAATGATAGAAATTGATCAAACCCATCCACGTAGCATCCCTTTTCGTTCCGTCTGTGTCATTCACCGTGTCGGTACAAGTTCCTTCGCTCCACAAAAAACCCTTTTCAAATGTAAATCAGCAGAAACCGACAAAGCAAATTGTCACAAATAAACATTGATACCTCAAGGATTTTTTGTATACTCCTGCATCGGTAAAGGGTCAGACTGAACCAATCAATCTGAGATAAAAAAATGTTTTATTGATTTTTTTACTGCTCTATTTTTAACTGTCTGCGAAAGATGTAGCTTTGAACTTTGATTTTATCTTTTTTTAGGGTTTCCTCGATTGATTACGAACAGGTAAAGTAACTGTTTGTCAGCGTCGTACTGCCTACTCGAAATAAATTACAAAAAATAAAATGTTGTTAGCGTTCACCCAAATTGAATATGTACATATCCCTTTTTTCCGTAGACATTTTTTACATTGAATTTAAAAATATTTAAATTTTATGCACATGGTCGAATTTTTTAATTTATTTAATTTTTTACCTACTTTTAATGTTCACTAATTGTTAATGATTTTGTTCTTCATCATCATCATCATCATCATCAGCTAGAAGACGTCCACTGTTGAACAAAGGTCTCCCCATTAGAACGCCACAATGAACGAAAGCTCGCCACTTGCAGTGTGGAAAATCATTATACTTATACCCGTTGTTACATTATTACGATTAGCATTAGCTTAACTTATTCGAGGTACTTACAGTCGAGGGTATAAATATATATAAATTGCATCAACAATATGTATACATCGACCTTATGGTTAATGTCACAAAGGTATATACATAGATATTTTTAATATCTTGGTAACGTACAAACCATATTTATTACCTTAATTGACTGTACATAGTCTTCTCAGGTTCTTATTTCCACTATCACTTTCATAGAGAAGAAAAACTTAATCTATCATTTTTTCATTCAAATAAGAGCCAGTAAAAAGGAAAAATTGATTTGAATACGTTAGTCTAAATATTGATTTAACCCCATCAGCGACGGAAGCAGGTGCGCGGCGCACGCGCCTCTCACAATCAATGAACGTCTCCTAACTATGAAATTAAATGATAATCACATCTTTTTTTCATATTTATATAGAGTTTTAAAAGTACATTTGAACTGTGAAACAGTGGTTCACAACCTTTTTTTTAATGGAGTGAAGACAGTAGGTATGTATTTCCATTTTCTCGTAAGGTACCATTACTAAATTAAATGGTCTTTACCGTACTACTCGTATCTAAGTAATCCATACTAGTCCATACTATCCATCCATACTATCCATACTTAATATTATAAATGCGAAAGTAACTCTGTCTGTCTGTCTGTCTGTCTGTCTGTTACGCTTTCACGCCTAAACCGCTGAACGGATTTTGATGAAATTTGGTACAGAGATAGAATAGACCTTGGGACGGAACATAGGCTATCTTTTATCGCGAAAAAGAGGCTTTAAGGGGTTGAAATAGGGGATGAAAGTTTATATGGTGGAAGTTCGTCGCTGTTGATGATAAAACCATGAAACTTGGAATTTAGGCACTTAATAAGAAATAAATCGATATTTGGTTGAGCTTTTTTGAAAACTCGACCTATGAGGGGATGAAATAGGGGATGAAAGTGTATATGGAAGGTAGTCATTTCGAAGATAAATCGAGAAGGCAACGGAGTGGAGTGGAGGCAACGGATGGAGCGGAGACAATGCAGGCTACAGCGGAGGCAGTGAAGTAGAGCGGAGGCAGCGGAGTGGAGCTGACGCTGCTGAGCGGAGCGGAGGCTGGCAGAACAGAACGGAGGCAGTGGAGCGGAGCGAAGACAATGGAGCGGAGGCATCGGAGCGGAGGCAGGGAGGCAACGGAATGGAGCGGAGGCAACGGATAGAGCGGATACAATCTAGGCTGCAGCGGAGGCAGTCAAGTAGAGCGGAGGCAGCGGAGCGGAGCTGACGCAGCTGAGCGGATCGGAGGCTGGCGGAGCTGAGGCTAGCGGAGCGGAGGCTGGCGGAGCGGAGGCTGGCGGAGCGGAGGCTGACGGAGCGGAGGCTGGCGGAGCGGAGGCTGTGGAGAGGAGGCAGCGCAGCGGAGGCAGTGGAGCGGAGCGGACGCTGCTTAGCGGAGCGGAGGCTGTGGAGCTGATTGATGGTGATGGTGATGATAGTGGTGCTGATTATGATGATTGGTGATGATGATGGTGATTGTGGTGATGATGATCGATGATGATGAATAACAAAAAAAAATGTTTATGAAAAATGTCATTTGAAAACTTTACCTGCGAGTATGTATCTATTGAAATGGTTATTTTCAGTAAGCCGTAGAAGTTTCTATGTGCTATTATTGGCAGAATAGGTATCCTAAATAAATGAAATACTTCCAAAAGTTACTATTCCACGCGGACGAAGTCGCGGGCAAAAGCTAGTTCATAATAAATGATATAAATTATATTAGATACGAGTAGTACGGTAAAGACCATTTAATATAATAAAAGTGCTTCAAAAAAAATGTGACCACTAGATTTGGCAATACTTCGAGCTATGTTACTTAAATACTTTGATTCTTCTGTGTTGACAAAATTAAACTAGGTACGGTCAAGGAGTTTAATTCATTGGCCACCATGGAACCATTTCACAGTAAACGTCATAGTGACAACGCATTAATTAACAAGGAAAGTCGTAATGACTTTTCCTTTGAAAAGGTTCCATGGTGGCCCATGAATTAAATTCCTTGACTGTACCTTATCCTTTTTCCTACTTCTTGATTTATTTCTAGATTGAAAATGTTGTCGATCTCTGGCTCTAACGCCACCATTACTCATTTTAACGGTTCTGAGAGGGTGCGTCACGGCACTTCGATGTTACGGATAGATACGAGACTTAAGCCTTTCGGGGCAGATGCGTTACTCTCAATTAGAGCGTAGCAAAACATTAGTGAGGCCCTGCCGGACGATGTGTGGGTAAGGTCTTCACGGTGCAATAAGATAGTAATTATATTCGGTACCCCTTGGTAGATATTGTGTTTATTCTTTTTTCTTAAATCACCTAACATAAAATGACTCCATAGATTGTCATAAATACCTTCAGATTTGTACGGAAACCTCGGTGCGTGATTCCGACTCGTACAAGACTGGTTTTTTTCCCTCAAAATATCCAATTAGCAATTTATATTATTATTTACATTATAATTTGTTTTTATTTTATTTTTTTTGTTTATTCTTTTTTTTCTCTTTTTTTCGTTTAGATTTTTTGATATATTGTATTTTTTTATTTGCAATTTATCTTTCTTAATATATAATTCTTCTGTATGTGCGTTTGTCACCTAACTCCTCCTAAACGGCTGGACCGATTTTCGTGAAATTTTGTGTGTAATATTTCAATAGTTTCCTGGATTGTTTGAAAATACAATTGAACTCGGTAGGTGACGCTGCTGTCGGTATGTTATCATATTACATGTAGGTAGAGCTGCTTTTCCGGGAAGGACAACGTTTGCCGGGTCCGCTAGTATTTTACGTATTTTTTAAACTTTTCAGGTTTGGTAAACCAGTCATCTGCTTTTGAATATCAGTTCAAAGAACTGATATTCTTTATTAATAATATATCAGCAATTACAATAACTCCGGTTTACAAGTTCGGTATCCAAGCTGCAATTATATTTCGAATATAATTAATCAATTTTATTAAAAAAATATAACCGCCGGGAAAAATAATACGCGACTGCCGGTAGCTGGCAACTGGGGCTAAGGATGTGAACAATTACGAGTCGCTTGTAATTTTACTCACAGCGACATACGGAATAAAATATTGTAAAAGTAGACCAAATACGTGATTGCACGAAGTTACGTTATGTTTTTCCACACTAACGTAATCATTAAAAGCTTTGGCTTAAATAAAGAAAGAAAAAACTTTTATTCGTGTCACACAAAAAAAAACAGAAGAAAACTAAAAAATAAAAATAAAGTAATAGGCAATCATCAACATCATTGGGAGATGGCTTAGGCCAATATAGGTACGTCCCACTGCTGGGCCTCTTCTTGGACTGTAGTTACTACGCGGCCCACTGTGGATTGCGAACATCACATACACCATTGAACTGCTTCACCGTCAAGCGCGTGGTAAATGTCAAATGTAATGAAATGTAATGTTTGAAACCACGATCCTCTGCTTGAGAGGCTATCACTCAAAGCACTAGGCTACCAACGTTGTTGTTTCTATCCTTCGGAAAATTTCCGACTCTTGTTTTCAAGAACTGCGATATGAGCGACATATTATTTTCTACAAAATGTAGACTAACCATATGGTTACTTTAGTTTAAATGCATTTCGCCGTGTCTATCGTCATCATGATCGCAGGTAGACTGAAGAATTTACGGGTGAACCTTAAGTAGCATAGATTGTACTCTGTCTACCCTCATTTTCACGCGTCGACATCTCAATATAAGTAACTTTACCTATGGAGCCAAAATTCGAAAAAACAGCAGCAGAAGTAGATGAGCAGTTGTAGAGCCCAAAATTATTAACACACGACTCTATTCCTAGGATAATAAGAGGATGTATGTACAAGCTTTTTTAAGATCCCACCATTCATTCACTTCTGCTGCTGTCTGTACCTACACAATAAGATAGGGGTCAATCTCTGATAAGTTAAAAAAACCGGCCAAGAGCGTGTCGGACACGCCCAAAATAGGGTTCCGTAGCCATTACGAAAAAAATAAGTAATATTTTTCTAAGGATTTCGTATTTTATACGGAATCTTCCAAGAGAGGGCGCTCGATTTTAATAAAAATTTGCACTTTAAAGTTGAATATTTCGCAAAAAAATCAATGAATCGAAAAATCGTCTTAGCAAACCCCAATGATTTTAAAAAAACCTATCCAACGATACCCCACACTATAGGGTTAGATAAGAAAAAAAAAACACCACCACTTTACTTCTATGGGAGGTAGGTACCCTAAAAAAAATATTTTATAATTTTTTATTGTACCATTTTGTCGGCATAGTTTATATCCGTGCAAAATTACTTTCTAGCATTAGCATTTCTAGCATTGATAGTCCCTGAGCAAAGCCGCGGACGGACGAACGGACATACAGACAGACATGGTGAAACTATAAGGTTCCGTTTTTGCCATTTTGGCTCCGGAACCCTAAAAAAACTTGTTCCATTTACAAATTTCAGTAAATACCAGAACATAATCACAAACAGATGACTTACGCAACGCGTATTCTAATAAAGTGCTTTTGCCCTCAAATCTCTAGTAATAGGGTAATTTATCAAGCAAAGCAGTTTGCATACTCGTATGGGATCGCGATCAGCCGGGGGCGGCGATGTTAGCACACGTCGCGACACACCGCCAATGATAATGAGACTAATGCCACCCTATTTGTAAAGTTACTGATAAGTGCTTGGTTTATTGACGAGGCGTGACGTCTTTTAGACTTAGGCAAACCGTTTGCTGGAAGTGCAGAAGCATGGAAATAATACTCGCAGCACTAACTTTTGAGACAGGGCCCGCTCTATTTAGCCGCTCCGGGCAAAGGTAGCTTTCGCCGCCCTTTACATACACTAACGGTGGGTGGTGGTTAATGGTTTGGCTGGAGATACGAATAAGCTAATTTAGCCTTACTCGTTAAACAAAATAATAATTTTAAGAATGTTGTTATACTAATAAAAAAAAATACAAAAACTCACGTCTAGGTCTAAAGTACTTACTACATCTGTTAAAAAAATGTTAGGACTCAGAAGGATACACTTTGGGTACACAATTACTAAACAGTATGCGTAAATTAACCGCACCCGATAATAACTCATTTCTTTTCGTGCAATCTACGTTTAAATACTGCCTACCCATTAAACTCCAAACTCTCAGATTGTGGACCCAGAATAATAGTTATACGTCAGTTATGCACAATCTTATAATTCGTGCCCACATGTAATTTGCCATAAGGCCACGAATTATCAGGTCTTAGGTAGGTAACTAGGTAGGTACGGTCAGCATCAAAAGTAGCTGGCTAATTTTACTCTGTCACATTAACTTATTTGTCAATCATGTATGGCGCTAAGTACGTGGCTGTAAAACGACAAAGTAACCAGCTACTTTTGATGCTGACTGTACATTCTGAGTGGACAAAATACTTACTCGGTCGTAATTAACCGCACACTAGCCTAACCCTTGATTCAATAATGGTTAGATAAACATTTTCAATTCGTAGTAATTAATTCGGACAGTAATTAATTAATCTGCCGTATAAGACATTGTGTGTTCACAAAATAATGTATTGCTGCGTTTTTATATGCAACATAATATTCGTTTCGCAATCGTGCTTCTTAACGCCATCTATCGTATTTTACGTTAACCTCTAAGACACGCTGGCCGGCTTTAGGTTGTCTTAGTGCGTGTTCGCGCTGCGGATATGTTATTGTCGTAAGAACTAGTTAGATGGCGTTTACTGCCGTTCTTTCGAGGCAGCTACTGGTATAAAAATAATCCTCAGTAGGTATCTTTACTAGATGTCGCTGTAAAAAGTTTGCTGTAACTGCCATCTAGGAGTGTTCTTGTGAACTATTATGTTCGATTACGAGACAGTTAATGTCAGTTTGATGAAAACAGATGGCTTGTCCAAAAAAAAAAACGTTAAAATTATTTTATGTTGTGTCGTACTAATTGATATAAATTTCCCTTTATTGTTGTAGTACACTTAGTTAAAAATAACTTCACTATTTATATTCCGATAAGCTGAATTTCAAAAGACACATACCAAACGAGTTAGTATACCAAACGTTATACAACTGTACTGTATTTTCTTGGATTCGGATTGGACGTAGTGCGAAACCGCTGAAAGTACACTTTTACGTTTTGGCTTTACAGTTTTTTAATCTGATCCGATTTAGGCAAGTAATTCAAATTGATTAAAAATATCGGTGGATGCAAGTAGCGAGTTGTCGTAGTTTATTGTGGCATTGTCTTTGTTTAACAGTGGACGTCTTGATGATGGACGTTCTGATGATGATGATTAAAAATACTAGGTATTTCTCTTGAATATTTGGTTTTATTTTTGACAGTGTTTTATAAAGAAGTGGCCAGAACATTTTCCAACAAAATTGGCTGCAGATCTTATGATTTGACCGTCCACAAAACTTTTTGTGCCATAATATAATATTTTTAGCGTACGTGTGTAAGTGATCATTGTTAGTATTGAACGCATTTAGTTTTCGACGATAACTACTTTTGTCTGCTAACTAGAGGTGACAAATATATATGAAATATAAGTGTATAGACGACTTTCAGTATTTTGCACCAAGATAGGATATCCCCTACTGTAGGTACGAGTATATTTTTTACTGCTGTGGACCGCCCCCCGCATAGCGTACTTGTTGCTGAGTTCATCACCAGTCGTTATAATGCTACGGTAACGGTAGCAAATACATACTAATATTATACATAAGTACTAGGTGATCTCTGTTTTGTAGACTTTCCTATAAGCTTCTTTTAAGTTAAAGTACCTACCCAAAACTGATCACCATGCAGTAGGTAGGATCTACTATCTGTCACTGCACATCTATATATTCTACAAATATATTTGCCTTACACTATGCCAAATGTTCATCGGGACGTATTAGAAAGACACATATTCGAGACACATAAAAAAAACATTAGATGGAAAGAAATAAAAAATAACATTGAGTAAGTATTAAGTGGACCCCACTCAGCATATATATTGTTACGGCAAGCCGCAACGCTGTTTTTCAGTGGGACCCATTTAAAAACTAAAACATATAAAAACATACAACACACTATGACGACACGAACGCGAGCGGCAGGAAGTTCGCAAAGAAACTTTCAATCCGTATTAGGTTTGCATTCTTTATCGTATACCTACCTACACTACTATATTGCATGAGCAACACTCTTAACGCGAAGAACGTATATTTTTGTTACTGTATAATTTAAAACGTAAGCTTCCTAAGTACTTTTAGAAAAAAAGTAATAGTTTTCGATGCGGCACTTTAAGCCCCTTTTAAACGTTGATCTCGGAGCCCCTGACTGGTGCACGATTAAGCGTCTTGAATACCTAATAGGAGCAGAACGAGTGGAGTGCTCGATTCACTCGGCAGCGCATAAATTAAAGGCGCGAGCACACAACGGCCGCAATTCCGCAAAAACTCCAATCGTAGGGGAAAGTTTGGCGATTAAGCCGTGAGGCGTGGCACGGCCAGGTCTGCTCGTGACAGTTAGTGCCGCCACTTGTTATAATCCGTTAAACTTTCGACCCTCGTCAAGGTATGCCAGGAATTAATGGAAACGCTTTCTTTCCCAGATTTATGATATGATATTCTTTTCACACCGTCGTATTCACGGGCGCTTTGACACCGCGCCACGATGAGCCGGTAGGTACTCGCGTTATGCAATTACGCGAGCGCATACAGCGCATCTTAATATAATTAATTTTCATCCTCTCATAGCGAAACCCTGTTAACTAGTTTGCACAAAACCTGCTTGCTCTACTTTTAATAAACGAAATATTCTAGCCGTTCATTTCCCAGTTACTTTAAAGTTCTTCCCGTCGACGCTGCTAGATATTATTTTTGTAACATACTCGCTACACAGCTTCTAAGATGTCTGGAAAGAAAATAAATAACGATAGTAAGCTACCGGTGCACTAAAAGCCCGCCAACTTTGAAATATCCGCTCGTACATTCCCGCCCGCTGATGACTAAAACACCTAGACACATCTTTCGCCGGGACAACTACGTAAATAATACGTAGCGCACGTCGTATAAACGGGTTAAATTAATAGCAGACAAATATTTAGAGGCGTAATTTAATAAAGTTGTGAGATGGCGCCCTCTGAACAAATCCCTAAAATTCTCTACTGCGTAATTGGAATACCTGAGAGCGCGCAATCATCGGAATTCTGCTCTATTACCTATTATGTTTTGAGGCAGCTTTTATTACAAGCAGGTAAGGTTATTACAGCTGGTCTTAGTAGCTCCTTGTTTTTTTTTACTTATTCTACACGAAGCCGTACAGACGTAGCAGTATGACCTATGGCCTCCCAAGCAGAGGGATATGTGTTTGAGCCTGAGCTCACGCTCTCAGTACTTCGAAATTTAGGGGCTGTTTCACCAACCATTGATTAAACTTAACTGACGGTTAAATGTGATGCCGTTTCCGTCTATTCGAACAAAACAAATTGAGAAGGCATCACATTTAACCGTCAGTTAAGACTAATCAATGGATGGTGAAACAGCCCCTGTGAAAAACTATATTTGAAACTAACTATTGCTCGGGATTCGTCTGCGGAAAATTTGCTTAATACATGCATTCGAGAATAAAATCAAATAAAAATCATTGTTTTGTGTTATTAAATGCCCGTAGTAAAAGTTTTTATCAAATTATTTTCTTTGTACGAGCACATAGACTTATTGCAGTTTTATTAACAAGCCTAACTAAGATATAAAGATACACAAGTCACTCGCGTAATAATAGCCGAGGTATGCCCGACATGTTTCGGACCAATCTGCCAACCGCAAACATACGTGACAATGTGATAATTTTGTCAGTTCAATGGTGTGTGTGAAGTTTCTAATCCATGCTGAGCCCGTGTGGGAACTACAGCCCATGCAAGCCCTCTCATTCTAAGGGAAGACCAGTAAGAGATATTTACGTCAAAGCAAGTCTAGAAGTAATGAATGAAATCTTTTTATGACTTGTTAATCCGAAGCCAAAGCGATTTCCAATATAAATACAGACAGTCTATACTTCTATACGTAGCGTAGGTACTACCTGACGGAGATACTTTTTAGAGCAAAGATCGTTAAGTCGATGCAAGTTCATTTTGATCTTGTTTTACGACTGTCGATACTGCAGCAGCAGTAGTGTTATACTCGTATAACTTTCCTATTCCTTCGTGAGCTTCGGTAATGAAGTCCGATTTACATTCACGGCGATACCGCGCTCGAAGCACATAACTAACAACCCTCTCGCGCTAACAAAATAATCAGCGCTAATGTACCGAATCGAACGTTTCACTCTCGCGATAGACATTATGATAATCACAGGTAGAACGAAATCACAATAGGATCGGTCGGATATAAGGAAAGGGAATTCCCAGAGACGATAACATGGCGAGAAAAACGCTACCGTAAACCAGGGGCAATAAAGACTGGCAACAATTTATTTATATGACGCTTCGGGGAGAAGTTGTTCCGCAGATCCGGGGAAAGAACGAGGTAAAATCAAGTTGATGCGTGCCGAAACCGGAATGAGAAAATGGGATGTTTCCCTATATATTGTAATCTTAGTTAATCTTCTTACTGGAGCCGATTGAGCAATGCAATTTATTAGATAACATGGCCGTAAATACTTCAACTGGTTCACGGTTTTACCGAAATAACAAAGGTAGCAGATGTATCATTATCATCAGCCAAAAGACTTTATCTGTTGAAGTCCTTAGAATGCCACAATGAACGACAACTCATCACTTGGATCCATCAATTGTACGAAACTCTCTCGATGTAATCAGACCCCTTAATAGACGGCCTGCCAATGCTTCGTCTTGTCTTGGCTCTTGGTCGCCACTCGAGAACCTTTCTCCTCCAAGGAGTATGTATCTGTTCATGTGGCGATGTGGTCCGTTCATTGTCGCTTTAACTTGCATGTTCTTATCGTCGTAACATATAATCGGTTACTTTAGTTCTTCGGCGAATATCCGTGGTTTGTATTGCGCAAAAAAAACTACAAACATAACTCTCTAAATAACTTGTTGCGTGACTCTGACCTATGTAGCAGATGGGTGGATTGAATAAAGGTATTTTGACTTTGGTTTTAGGATAATATAATAGTGCTAGTACGTGATTCAGTTTTAATAATCAGTTCAGTCGTTTTTTTTAGTTGTATAGTAGATACACAAAAACATATTGTAAGTACAAGATTTTATGTGTACTGCAAATGCAGGATACATTTTAAGAAGTGAACCGAAGCTAAGTTTTGAGATAAAGATACATTAGCTTAACACGAAGCATTAGTGCTAAACGAACTAATTGACACTCTTTATCTTATAGAAAAAATTAGAACAAATGAACAAACCTATCATTTATGTCATGGTCACCCTACTCAGTTTGTAATTGATTGTAAATTAAGCTGACTATCAGTGGAGGTAACTGTGAGTAGGTACTTAATTATATACTTGGAGTACAGTATTTCTATTCAAAATTATTTCGAATGTTCACTTTGTAGATAAAATGTTCAACGAGCTTACTCATTGATTCAGACTCAGATTTTTTTTTTGTTTACTTACCTTACTAAATCAAGTTAGTGTTTTTTACAAGTTTTTATTTAACTTTACCGTTTATGTACGTTTGCTTGCTTTAAATCTCGCAAGTTAATTCTGGACCACTTCCAGTGGTAGATTGACTAGACAGGTAGGTAAGTACGGATATGTTCTTTGGATGACAATGCAAGTACAGTTAAAAAAGTGAAGTCAGCAAAAGTGCTTGTCTTAAAAACAAAATTTTGAACCAAATCTTAATAAAGTATTCTCTTCAGTTGCCCTGTAAACTAAAAGCGTATCAAAGTACTAAGTATCATATTCCATGCTCATCGCCATCTTTTCTCAAAGCCTCTTAAATCCTTGAAGCATCGTCTCCTGCCTCCGTCAAGCAGTGTTGTTGTTTGTGTCTGTAAAGAGATGCTTTATGACAAGATTACACTTCAAAACTGCGCTTTTACGCCCGTTTTATACTGCTGTTGTAATAGTTAGTGCATATTTTACTAGTAATTGGAATGGTTTCTGAATTTACCTTTAAATCAACCATGAGCTTTTTCCTGAAGGAAAATATCGTGAGCGAAACTACATAACGTCTGCGAAGAAATTCAATGGTCCCGCATGGGAACTACTTAAAGCCCATGCCCTTAAATCCAGTGAGGAGGCCTGTGCCCAGCAGTGGAATAGGCCGGAGATTGATTCAAATAATATTTTTTAGCAATTTGCATTTATTATCAAAATGCAGCACACTCGTTACTTTACCACGAGTTAAATCTTGTTTAAAAATATTTTAAGGTTTTTGGCACATTATGGCGGCCCTCGTAACCACCACCGTTGGGGTACCTATTCTATTATAATGTTCTTCCTTACTATAAATACGAATTTGTCTGTTATTTCTTCACGCTTAAATCGCTGTATCGATTTAGATGACTTTTGAAATAGAGATAGTGTAAAACCTGTGGCAGTGGGCCACATTGCTCGCAGGACTGATGGCCGGTGGGGTCAGAAGGTTCTCGAATGGCGTCCACGGACCGGGAGACGAGCTGTCCGTAGGCCTCCAACAAGAAGGAGCGACGACTTGGTTAAGATCGCGGGATAGCGGTGGATGCGGAAAGCACAAGATCGGTCTGAGTGGAGAGCCTTGGGGAAGGCCTATATCCAGCAGTGGACGTCTTTCGGCTGACATGATGATGATGATGATAAGTGTAAAGCCTTGGAAAGTACATATAGGATACCTAGTGTTTAAAAAAAAGCGGGATAGTAATAATCGAATCCGTCACGTCCGCTTCAGCTAGTTAACTATAAATAATAACCATTATCATTTAACATGTTAATTCATATAAGAAGATTTTAGATTAAAGCAAATGCCAAGACATCTGCTTTATCGTAAATCAGAAGTAACAAGTAGCTACATCAAACGGCGGATTGCCACGGTATGTGTCAATGAGTTAATTACATTTCCGCGTTCACGAAGAAAGCAATTCCGTGGGTATCTAATCTAGCAATACATACATGTCATCGCAAATTATTTCCAGCTTGATACATATTTCCGATCGTAGGATAACTGTAAATGAATGACACAGCCAGTAAAAATTGTTGTAAAACGCAAGGCTTTGTATCTAACTAAGTACGGTCAAGGAAACTGAATCACGTGCTACGATTTCTTTGGCATATGTATGGAATGTCAACATGACATTAGTAGCACAAAGGTTCCACCCTGGTAGGTACCTACGTGATTCAGTTTCCATGACTGTACAACATGAGACATTATAATAAACAAATGAGTCCATATTGGCTCGCATAATTGTTGAAAGACATAATGTAATGTTTGTTATAATATATTGTTTGTCCTCTGTCTTTTTACTCTGAATCCATAAATTTTTCAGAATTGTTGTCAAACACCTAGTCTAACCTAAAGTTTTCTATAAGATGACCATTTAAAAGGTTTACTATCATTTGGCAAACAACGTTTCGTAAACTATTCATTTCACAATCACTTCTATCACAAACGGCTTATATCACAAATGATCATTTGATAAATTTAATGTACTTTAAACAAACTTGTCACTACAAACACATCATATTATGATAAATCGACATTTAAAAAATGTCCATTACCCAAACAACTCATTTTTCAAACCAGTTATTTTACAAAACAATGATTATTTGACATTCTATTTACATTAACATGTTTAGGAGTAAGTTGGTGGATATGGACAAGCGTGGCTCGCATTCCTGTGGTCGCAGTTCTAACCTAACCTAACTTAAACTGACCTATCAATTAATTCTTAATAGCGTTTTTACCAAATGATTCATTGTACTAAACGTTTTTTTGCCAAATGTTGATTTTATAAACGTGGTTTTGCCAAATGACGAAATTAATAAATTAAGTTTGCCAAGTAATTGATTTTGTCAAAAAAAGAGTTTCTGAAATGATCAATTTGTGAAATGTGGTTATATAAAACGATTAAATAGTGAAAAAAAGTTCGCGAAACGTTGTGTGATAAATGAATATTTGTTAAAACGTTGAAATGATTGAATACCCATTTAAAAACATCAGAAAAATTACGGTTTCAGGGAGATAAAAATTATGACTACTTAACAAAAATTCTGACAAACGTTACATTATCACTTGTGAAAATTATGCGAGTAGGTACATACGCACCGTAAACAAATAACTATGAGTAAGTACGAGTCGGGCTCGCTCATTGGATCTCTACAAAATCGATCAAGAACAATCAAGCCGATATGAAATAAGTTACTACTTCTTGATATGCATAATGCGTAATTAATGTTACCCTGTTTACATCATGGGTCATTTTTATACGTATTAAGTATTATGTGTTTTTATTGTTATGCCACTTCAACGTTAGGCGTAATAATGTTATTTCAATTAAGGGAGACATATTCTGTACGTACCTATACATCAGCAGTGATAAGTGCGCGCAATCAATCGCAGCGAGCAGTGGCGTGCTAACTTGATACGCTTCGGAACAAATAGTTCCTATTTGCCTGCTGTCTGTCTCGCGTCTGCTCGCTCTAACAGATTCTTAATTTCACGGCTCGTTGGCTCTTCAAACGTCTAGTGGTAGAAGTGTTTTCTAATTGAATAGGCAATCATAATGTCTGGATACGTATTTACTTATTTAAAGGTCGGTCGAAAGGTTGTCTGAAGATGATGTACGTACTTAATTATAATTAAACTTATAATTTTTAACATCGTTAATTCGATTTCATAGTAAATTTTAAATGTTATTTCGATCCTTTTTCCCCGTACATAGCCCACATTAAGCATTTGTAGAGGAAAAAAATACTCTCTAAAAACTCAGAATTATTAGTATGGATCTTTCGAAAAATAACGGAGGAATCAACTATTCTGCGAGAATTACCAAATTTTCCGAAATAAAAAATTCTTTACAGTAATGTAATTATTAATCAAGGTTACAAATAAAATGGCATCAAAACCCATTAATTTGTTTCTGCATTGGAATAGTAAACCTAAAAATTTCATCCTGTTTCCGTTAATTAAAAAAACCGGCCAAGAGCGTGTCGGACACGCCCAAAATAGGGTTCCGTAGCCATTACGAAAAAAATAAGTAATATTTTCTAAGGATTTCGTATTTTATACGGAATCTTCCAAGTTTAGGTATATTTTATACCTTAGGCTGCTATTTAAGAGTAAAACTACTAATAATTCTCAAGAAAACTTAGCCGTTATAGTTTTCCTAAGTTTGATATACCTACTTACTACTATTCTGATTTTTTTCAAATTTTTCCACCCACCGGGTTAGATTTTAGAGGGGGGGGAACGCTCGATTTTAATGAAAATTTGCACTTTAAAGTTGAATATTTCGCAAAAAAAATCAATGAATCTGAGTAAACCACTAATGGTTTTAAAAGACCTATCCAACGATATCCCACACTATAGGGTTGGATGACGAAAAAAAAATCACCCCTAATTTACGTCTATGGGAGGTACCATAATTTTTTTTTTTAATTTTTTTATTGTTCCATTTTGTCGGCATAGTTCACATATTATATCCGTGCAAAATTACAGCTTTCTAGCATTGATAGTCCCTGAGCAAAGCCGCGGACGGACGGACAGACAGACAGACAGTCATGGCGAAACTATAATGCTCCGGAACCCTAAAAATGGTGAAACAAGAACTGTTGTGCTATGACAGAGGTTTAATATCATCGGCTCGCGTAAAGCCGACCGTTAACACCAACGGATGTAGAAGTCGAAGCGTGAATTTCAGTGTGTCTGTTTAATCCGTCAACTGTACGTGAATGCTATTTTATGAGCTATCCGCCGAATGAAAATAGTTATTTGTGCAACAAGAGAGCAAAGTTGTTTTTTGGTGCGAGTGTTGAATTTGAATCCCGAGCAAGCGAAGGATTCTATAATTGAATCACGAGCGTAGCGAGTGATTCAGAATCCTGATATTCAAACACGAGATGCAAAAAAACTTTGGTCTCGTGTGACACATACAACTTTTCACCTCAGCAGCGAGAACATAATTTAAATGTTACATAAGAATAAAACCACATAACCTACCTGTTTACAAAACAATTATTTTTTTTTAATAGAATCCGATTATTAAGAAACAAATATAATAATAACATTTAAAACCATAAAAAAGTGTCCAGTAGATACAATACAAATCTCATACTCATAACATGCATTGTAAGAACTTCTTGTACTAATGTCACATTTATTTTTTAATACTGCAAAAACCTAAAGCCTAAAGCCACTACTAGCCTAAAGCTTGGGGTCATTAAAAAGGTTGAACAATAAACGTATAATTTATTATAAATGTTATTAAACCTTTAAATATGAATTTTATAAAGATTTACAAATTAAATTATATATTACATAAACATAAATAGATTTGTTAAAAATTCATTCAATTTATCAAATATTTATTCCAACTGTAGAGGCAGTATACGTAATTCTTTTATAAAAAAAAACAAGAGAAGCGGCTTTCGTGCAACGAGGTTTATTAAAAGATCGGGAAAATTTACATTTTGGAAATATTTCGTTGTCATGTAATTTATTAGGTAGGTATCTATATATTTTTAATACCAAAAATTTTATTTAAGATTCTAATCAACACATTTGATCTTATCTCTCGCTTTTTTCGTATTGAAGTGAAATGACAGATCAAAGGAAAGTTCAAATCCTCTTTGGTTAAAATAGAATTCAGTGAGTAGACCCAACACTGTAATCAGCATTTAAAAATAATAATTAAAAAGTTACTTTGTCTCACGGAGTGAGCAAAATGCGATTTTGCTCACTGATTTCTCATAGCAAAACCTGCCTGTTTGAGGTGCTGAGGTGAAAACATAATTATGTTTCAATTTGGACAAAAAAGACATACTTTAACTAATTTTTAAAAGAAGTAGTTGTTGCTAGTAAAACACATTTTTGAGTGGAAACGTCTTCATATTTTTTGTATTTATTTCACTTTTATTATTTGTGGGAATATCAGGCTAAAACAATGTAAATGTTTCAACATTTTAATTTATTGGGATTAAAAAATGTGGCGATGTGTCAGACGGATGGAGATATAACGGGGTCTTAGTAATAGAGTTTTATTTGCATGTATATGTATGTACTGTACGGCTGCGAGTACGGCACTAAATAGTACTCTTATGTTTTGATTCCATGGCAATTTGTATGGAAACAATTTTTTTTAACGAATGTATCTCTCTTGATTGAGTTGACTTAGTTAGATTTTTTTCACTGCTCCAAGATATAGCAGACCTAGCTACTTACTTGATATTAATTTCAGCTTGATAACTCTAAGCGTTCCTGAGAAAAAGGGTCTTGACAGACAGACGGACGGACAACAAAGTTATCCTAAAGAGTTCCGTTTTTGCCAACTGATGCATTGAGCCCTAAAAAGCGTCGCAAGTAGTTTGGAAAGGTGTCCCGTGCGTTATTCAAGTTATACATAGATCTATGTGCGGATCCATCTCAAAATAGCGAAATAAGGAAATAATAGGTAAGTAAGTAATCAAATTGTAACGCTACGCCACTCCGTTACAACTGAAACATTACACGTGAAACGTATCACTAATGTATGTCAGTAGTTCGTAAAAACCTTAGTTAAATAACGCCAGAGCCGGTTTCTTTTACCAGGTGGCAGGTCGGACAGACACGCAAGCCGAACCGACTCCCGGAGGAGTACGGAGTCCGCACTCCGCGGTCACGTATAAATTACTCTGAGGGGAACGGCCCTCTTTGTTGTCCTGACAAACTTACTTTCTTCCAAGGCTTAAATCCTGACTTGAATTACGAGAGCCGCAGTTTAAAGAACTCTTTAGCGACGCAGCCGTAAACGCTTTTAGGGGCTGCCGCGTAAAAGGTCAATAAAACTTTGGACGGGTGAAATTGCATTTATGAAATTGCAGTGTCGAGGTAAATAAAAACATTTGAAAGAGCAAGTTTAGTCTGTTGAAATCTATTTTTATGCATAGCAACTTGAATTCCAACAAATAAAGGAGAATTAAAGTGGAGTACCTACCTACACATATTTTTAGTGTCGAATTAATATCCATTCAGACAAAAATACAGGAGTAGGTACCTAATCTATTTAAGTCCCTATATTTTTAATTGCATTGAGTCTCTTCTTTATCTGCTGAGTTGCAGAGACCAATAATATATCTGACTAATTTTACATCGAACAGTTAAGTTAGTCATGTTTGAATGTTTCAGTAATTTTCGGCATTTTTAGCCCGTTACTTACTGTTTTTTAAAATTTAGTAGGGACTTATTCAATGAATACTGTTGCGATGTTCCAAATTACGCTATTAGGACGTCTGTTTAAAATACTGTGGAGTAAAAATCGCCAGCCCATCTCCGATGGGCAAACGAGATAGACACAATCATTAGCAGATGCCGAAGGGCGTGGAAATGCCCGGACGGCCGCAACCTTCTGCTTTCGCCCAAGTAACGATACTAAAAGCTAATTTGTGTCGACATAGTGCCAGTAGAATAAACTCATCTCTCACCCTTGAAAAAACATTAGCCTTGTAATTTGACACTAATTAACAGAGGGCGTTATGAAAGCAATATATCAGCTTCATGCCTCATGGCTCATGGCGCTTGGTATTGGTAACCAAACAAATGTGATCCTTCGCGGGGCTTGTGCTGGTTCACAAAACCAAACCTCTTCAAGTAATACGGTGAGCTGCCAGGGCGCTGTACTGAGTGGTCGCGATCTATTCATCAAATACGCAGTTAATTTGCGAGCAGATGAGTGACGACATCATCGTTCATCTTTAAACGTCGGTAACACTTGTTTTTCTGACTTGGATATTTACGATGTACCTTAGTAGGAACTGAATTGTAGCAAAAATTATGAGCATATTTTTTTCATTTAGTGCCTTTAACGTTCCAGGTCAGGCAACAACAAACTCTATAAAGCTAAAAATATTCCCACGGGATCGGGATAACATAAATCTCAACCGCTAAGTCGAGAGGTATGAATTTGGCGCGATGTATTTAATTTTTGACAATTCACACGGGAATTTGGTAAATATGCCAAATGTAATGGTTAATGCGCGTAAAGTTGCGGATATAAGCTAGTCTTGTATTATTCAACACAATTTCTATATCAAAATATATTACTCAAAAGAATATAAGAGCCATTTGAATTTTTTTATCAAAAATATGTTTGCGTTTTTAATTGAGTACATAATAATTGAATGAAAAGTATTTGTACTGTGTTATGTTGTAATAAAACCAATTTTAGACAAGGAATATTATAAAGAATACTTATTAGTATTTTAGTTTCACCCATAAAATTGACGTGGCCCTTATTTTCTTTTGAGCAGTATATTAACGTAACAATAATTAAAATCAATAAATAAAATCGTAATAAAAATCATAGGAATATTAAAAACCTAATCTTTGATAAACATTTCATAATGTTTATTGTTAGTTTCCCGGTCTATAGTTTTTAACTAAAAAAGTAACAGTAATAATATATTTTAATGTAGAAGTCTCTAATGGGCACTCTATTTGTACCTACTAGCTAATCGATAAAGTTAAACCAACAAATAGGGGAGCCATCACGCTGTTGATTTAACCCACCCAAACAATGAAGTTAGCAAGCATCATAAAGGGATGGCCGCGGGCAATTCAAAATTACTTGTAGTTAGGCGTTTAATGTCGGCTTAGGTCACAAACAGTGCTGAATATTAATCAATTCATTGTTTCAGAGTAGCAGTTACTAAACTGTGAGTGAATACTAAGATAACCGTTACAAGTTACTCAGAGGTTTGTCTGATTCTCGTTGCAGCGGTGGAGTTGTACTTTGCTTTTGTCGTGCTCGTTATACATAATCTTTTCATAATTCTAGAGCGGCGATTTTTTTTAAAGGGGAGAAGTAAGGGAAGAAGGTAATTTGTTGAATTTGATTAGTTTATTTTCGAAAGTAATAAAAAAATACTCGTAGTTACTAAAAAAGGTGTCTTCAAATTAATTCGGAATATTTCAGCAGGTTTGGTTCAACTAAATACCACGTAAAAGCTCAAAAATCATATTGTGATTCATAAAAGTTTTTATACACATTGATCGATATTCAAAGAGTACCTAACGCGTGCCTGTATTTTATTTCCGTACGATTTGTAAAATCGATATTTTCACAGATGTGATTTCAAAAATCGGTTCATAGGCCATGTTTTCCATACTGACTATGTATATGTCGGCGGCCGATGGTAAAATCCTCCAGATCACGAAATTCCTAGGCATATCGTGAAATGGCGCCATTTCATGAATTGGCTAAGGGACATCCGCCATATCGTTCAAAACTCACCGTGACACACATGACAAAAGAAAATGATACATCAAATTTGCTGCTGTTTTGAATGGTTGCTATTAGAGGACGCTAAAATCATTCCGTTTTTAGTCCCAGTAGGTATCCCACTAATATTATAAATGCGAACGTTTGTGTCTGTTTGTTTTTGACTTCATCACGTCTAAACCGCTGAACCGATTTATATGAAATTCGGTATACAGATAGTTTGAATCCCGGAGAAGGACATACAATAGTTTTTTTCCCGGAAAATTTCATAGTTCCCGCGGGATAGCAATAACCGAATTCTACGCGGACGGAGTCGCGGGTAACGGCTCGGCTATATATAAGATATACAAGGGCATATCAGCAGACATTTGACCTTTCAGGTAGAAATCAAAACTGAGTTCAGTAAAATCCGAGGTGAAGGAATAATTTAATTGCATAGTAACCGTTATCAGTGTGATTCAAATATTTGATTCGGCAACACGGCTCGGTAATAGAGCGGCGGCACGCATCACAAGTATCTGTTCTCATTTTTCACGGATAGTTTAAAGGCTATATTGGAGTCCACTCCTTGTCCCCATTAATTCTCACTAGTCCACCCTGTGGTTCGTGTGGCCCAAACATAAATTCCAAGATAACTTGGACAAACAAGTGGAAGTTCAAATAAGTACAGCCCTTTCAAATGCGTCCCCAGTGACAGACTCGTTTGTGAACTGGGATAAATTATTGAAGGAGTTTCGTATGGGAAAGTGTGCTGCCCCCAACTTTAAACGTTAGCGAATGTAATAATGGTCAAAAATATTAAACGTTTTCACTGTGTAGGTATATTTTACTCAAAACACATAATTTGTTCTGTGCACATAATTAACGTAACACAGGACAAAAATGTGATAGATAATAAATAAGAACTTAAACTAAAACACCAAATACAAAATAAAAAAAATAAAAAGCTGTTTATTTGGCGCTAGTATTATTTAACGAAAATCTTTCTCACGAAAACTTTACCACTAAATACTTTATCACAAAAACTTAAACATGAATGATTAAAAAAAACTTGTAGCTGTAGGTGCCTACACTTGGTAAAGTTTTGAGTCCCCTTCATCGATTGCTGTAATACCCTTTTTAATTTTTAAACTTTAAAATAAGATTATGTAAACATTACGTTCCTAACTTTTGGTCTCAACAGTAATTTATAGGCTGAAAGCTAATATAATAACGCTTAAGTGTAGATATATGTGTGCTTATGTAGGTATAATTGAGTAGAATTTTGTATAAATATTATACTTATACAATCCTTTTTCTTATCTTTTATTTTTGATGTACGTATTATAATCTACAGATAATATAAAAACACTATAATAAGTTGCATTAAAAGCATAAGTCACTTATAAAAGTGGTTCAAGATTTCTAGATTTCAATACAAACGCAGTTTCACGTGTGTTAAGCTAGTGCCAAGTTTAGCACTAGCGCAAATAAACTCATTCCGTAAGGCGGTACATCGGCGCAGCTTCGTTTAAAGTTTTAATCGCTTTCGAGCCGTGATAAACAAATTTTAATTAAGTTTTAATATCACCGCGTAATTGCCGAGGCGGGCGCGGCCGGGTGGCTATCATAATATCTTTGTTTATGAATATTTAGCTTTGGTGAGCCAGTGATTCGATTCCGCGGATAGCAGTCCGTTTGTTGACCGACCTCGATAAAGGAACAAATTGCTATAGTCTTTTATTTGGTATTAATTTGTTATTTATAGCAAGGATTTGAAGATAAAAGGCAGTTAGCGATTTTAGTTTACTTTTTACGTATTTCTTAAAGAGGATATTGTTTTACAGACATAAAACACTTAATCCACATAATTTGGTTTAATTGTAGCTGAAAAAGTATTACCCTTTTAAAACTGCTGCCCTTTTTACTAAGTTTTAAAAACATTTATAGTCTACAATTCACACTTAGACCGTACTTATAAAGGCTTACTCGTAGTTCTTTTTTGTTGCTGATCAGTGGACAAAGATACGTAGGTACATAGTGGGACTAATATACTGCTTTTATGTATATAATAAATGTGTAAATATAATTCTCGTGGTCAATTTTGGCTACGGCAACTGCTATGCTACACCTCCGTTCGTACGCTCTCATGTGACTTGCGTAGCCAATCTGCCTCAAAAAGGTACGCACACGGGTACGGGTACGTGAAGACACCTTCACATAATTATGTGATTACCGCTGATGGTCGCGCTTTTAACTCTTGGTATCAAAATCAAATCAACGCTGAGTTTCAAAACTCTCGATTTTCTGCCGCATGAGAGTCCTCACGTCACGACGATGTGTTTGCCACTTGTTCTTGTTGTTGTTCTGTTTTTATAATAAATTAAGTCAATGTAGATAATGGAGGTGCAACATTAATAGTAATTTAAGCATACGCATACAGATATTGTTGCAATACCCGTAATCTGTAATACTGAAAGCTAGGGTTGAGTTGGTTAGGGTAAGGTTGGGTGAGTAGTGAAACCATTATATTGGTTTGATGAAACCATCATACATATAAATACAAAAATATTGTCCTTTATTAAGTAAACGATGATTTTGGAATATCGATGATTTTGTCTCATTTTAAAAACTATTAAAACCATACACCATTAAAAGTTGGACTAAAACAGTTATAGGTGCTTTCTAAAATGAAATAACAGTTTTAAGGGCACTCCCTCAAGTCCAATGGCTTGCTGCAGACGAAATAAGTTTTGATTTAGTGATAAAACGAAATCATCAAGTTTTTAAGTCCCCTTAATTTTAAGTGAAGAAATTATTACACTAACTTTGCACATGAGACCTCTAAGTTAACTCTTAAATTAGTTTTACATTGCAGATACCGTCCTCTTCGAGTATTCTTACATTTTTATATTTTACTGGAATAAACACTGACAATGCTGGCCCAATAGCAACGAATGCCACAATACACATTAAAATGAACGAAACTTTTTCTTAAACTTCCAAGTTTTATCCTGGCATTCGCCTCCATTTGTCCCTTGACATATTTTTTATTTATAAACTTAAGCTCGCCCTGTTTTCATGGGCTTTTTGTTAATTTTGCGGCTTTTAAAACTTTTTAAGTACAATCTTGTTTTTCCACACAAGTTCACTTTAAAAATGGTGATAAATTTACTTCTACAGAGTATTATCATCAGACATCGGATTCTTTGAAGAAAATATCTGTAGATACATAGAGATCTATGGACCATTTCGTCTACGGGAACGTCGACTTAGTTTCTGGCAACATTTCATCATGCAAATGCATTTTCTTCATCTTATGTTATGTGTACATCCTACTGCTGCATATGAGCCTCCACTCAGGCTCGAGGTGTTACTTTGGGAACTTCACACACACCGTTGAATGCTTTGCAGTTATACCTACTTACAGGTTATCTCGCGATTTTTTCTTTTACCGAAAAGCAGCTTAAATTCTAAATGTATGTTCGCACACAAATTTTAAAACACTTCCAGGTACGCACCTGGTAATGCAACCAGGCTCCAAACGACGATCTTCTGACTGAGAGATCATGGCTAAACCCACTAGACCTTCCACTATTTTTCAGAGCACCGGAAACAAAAACGCTAAAAATGCCTGTATCAAAAAAAATTTTCTCACAAAAATCTTTTATTTCTTTTGTTCAGTAAGAACACAGGTTTTTTACACTTTTCTAATATTTTTACTTATTACGTTTTCATCATTAACCATTTGCTTTAAGTCAATAAACTGTCTTTACATAATTATTTGCATAGCTTGATTGGATTCCATCTTTATACTTACACGTTTTGAATTGTTTGAAGAGTGTAAATTGTAATTGTTAAGTATTTGAACAGTAACGACCCCATTACGTAACATGGAACATAAGTTGCCTACCATTTAGAATCTTTCTTTCTTACGGTATAAACGCGAAGTTTTGGGAAGATGTACCGTATTGATTTTAGTAATATTCTGTTCTTTGCATGAAGAAGTGAAAATTCTGGAGAAAAAGCCTGATTGTCTTCAAAAAATCCTGAAAAGTGGGCACGATTTAAGTTTTTTTTATTATTTATACTTAATATATACGTACAGTCGAGTTCATTAACTTGTGAGCAAACATTTGATCAAAAATATCTGAACACGACTCTATTGTTAAAAGCGTAGAAGCGTGTTCAGATATTTTTGATCAAATTTTTGCTCACAAGTTTATGAACTCGACTGTACGAGTACCTACAATTAAAAAGAAATTAATAACTTCGTGCCTGAAGATCTCGTTTTTTAGGGTTCCGGAGCCAAAATGGCAAAAACGGAACCCTTATAGTTTCGCCATGTCTGTCTGTCTGTCTGTCCGTCCGCGGCTTTGCTCAGGGACTATCAATGCTAGAAATCTGTAATTTTGCACGGATTTATATGTAAACTATGCCGACAAAATGGTACAATAAAAAAATCAATAAAAATTTTTTAGGGTACCTGCCATAGACGTAAAGTGGGGGTGTTTTTTTTTCTCATCCAACCCTATAGTGTGGGGTATCGTTGGACCATTAGGGGTTTGCTAAGACGATTTTTCGATTCAGTGATTTGTTTGCGAAATATTCAACTTTAAAGTGCAAATTTTCATTAAAATCGAGCGTCCCCCCCCCTCTAAAATCTAAACCGGTGGGTGGCAAAATTTGAAAAAAATCAGAATGGTAGTAAGTATATCAAACTTTCAAGGAAAACTATAACGGCTAAGTTTGCTTGAGAATTATTAGTGGTTTATGAGTAAAAATAGCAGCCTAAGGTATAAAATATACCTAAACTTGGAATATTCCGTAAAATACGAAATCCTTAGAAAAATATTTCTTATTTTTTTCGTAATGGCTACGGAACCCTATATTGGGCATGTCCGACACGCTTTTGGCCGGTTTTTTTTAAATATAAAATAGGCTTACGTACGTTTGGCCTCAATTTCGCTTGATGGAAGGCGAAGATGAGGCCTAAAATGGTACACGTTTGCCTAGAAGGTGTTTGTTCACTGTGACCTTGATTGTTGCGATGAAAAAGAAGCGATGTTTTAAATTAGTCTTTAGTCTAAAATTAATTACTTAAATTGTCTGTTTTGCACCTTTTTATTACAAAATTTCTACAATGTAAAACATTCTGAAATCCAGAGATTTCCTGAAATTTAAAATTCGACCGTATTTCTAAAGTAATAATGAAAAAAAGACCGGTCAAGAGCATGTCGGGCCATGCTCAGTGTATGGTTCCGTAGTTCTCGACCGTCACAATAGGCGGACTTAAAATAAGACTTTTTTAGTTAGATAGGTTCTAACTATTATAGTTTAAAGGCTAAAAACGGACCAATTTCCCACAACACATGGGAATTCAATTTTATTTTAGGAGCGGCCATACCGCTGCTTCAAAAACGGTGACGGTACGGAATCGCAGTGACGCATAGTATGCGCACCATTTTTATCGCATGCCCTCCACAACGCTGCTAAAAATACGCAGACGGTAAGTACGGAATCGCAGCTCTACCAAAAGTCGTGACGTTTACGGCACGTCACTGCGATTCCGTACCGTCTGCGTATTTTAAGCAGCGGTGTGGAGGGCATGCGTTAAAAACAGTGCGCATACGATGCGTCACTACGATTCCGTAACGTCACCGTTTTTAAGCAGCGGTGTGGCCGCTCCTTTATTTGACCTAACATCAAGCATATCCGTTCCGACCCATTAACTCGTTGAATTTCAACGTACAGCGCCATCTATCGGAAAATTGGGTAACTAATTTGCAGGTTAGAACTAGTATGTATGTTGATGGTTTTTCAGAGGTACCTTATTCTTTATTATAATAATATTATGAATGAACCAATTTCAATATTTTTTTTATTTGAAAGTAGATACTTTTAGCGTGATCTTATAGGTACCTACTTTTAGAAAAAAAATGCACTCAGTGGCGGCGAATAAGGATATAGGTTAAAGTAGGTATACCGTAGGCGACCGACTAGCAACCTGTCACTATTGTACCTTTTTTTTGTCAATCTTTTAATCAAAAATTGCGAGAAAATTGCTAACAGTGGCTCCAAAGCGGTAACGTTTCGTGTGCTCTGCCTACCCCATTTAGGAATACAGGCGTGATGTTTGTGTGTGGGTGTGGCGGTTAAATTACAATCTTAGTTAAGAAATCATTTTTTACAAAAACTTAAAACTGCTCAACTGATTAAGTTTAAAATAATTTTCCTAGAAAGTTTTTATTAAGTTTAAGTTCCGTGATTTTTTCATAATTTTTAGACGTGCGATTCAAAAGTTAGAGGACACATTTTTTTAACTTTTGTGCAAACCCTATTTATTTTTAAATACCTATCCAACGATACCCCACAACACAGGTTGGAAATGTTGGAATTGAAAAAATAATCACCACTTTACGTGTATGGGAGGTACCACATTTTTTTTATTTTACCACTTTGTCGGCGTGACTAATATGTATATTCATGCCACAGCTTTCTACTTAACGGTCTATGTGCTATAGCCGTGGACAGACAGATAGATAGACAAACAGAGGGACAGACATGGCGAAACTATAGGTAAGGGTTCCTAGTTGACTACGGAACCCTAAAAAGCGTCTAGAAGTTTCGAGATGCCCTACCAGTGCTTAATAAGTGTGACGTATAGAGACCGTAGATAAATATATCTGCCTGACCGGAGATCGAACCCACAACCTCTAGCTTCACAGCCTGGTATTCAGACCACCATCAAACGATTAAGCACGTCGTCAAAATGTGCTTATTTAGGTAGGCTATACAAGTACCCAAAACTATACCTACCTCTTTATATTTTCAAGGCAAGCAATATCGGAACGGTTTTACGGCGCCGGCGGACCGTCGCTCTATTGTGGACAGATTGTACCTCGGGGCATGAATTTAATCTCGCCATCCAGCTCGTCACTTCTCAAGAACAGTGACTTATATGACGCCTTGTTGGTTTTATTACAATTTACCGCGAGTAAAATGGAGACATGAAATGAATTCTGTCTATTTAAACCAGGGGTCGTAGACTGAGCGCATTTGTTTCTTAGAAATGAAATGGTTGTTATTTCGGGTGCAGCAAAAAGAAGCTACACGTTTTTTGTGCTGGAGTCTGAACACTAGTCCATATTCAAATAAATATGTAGTAACCGTACCTGTTTATCATTTTTTTCCTATTGACGATGCTTAGGAACTTAATAGTTTGAAATGTGTCTGGATTTTATTCATAACTGCAGTTGGACTGCAGTACAATTATTTTTGGTACAACAAACACACACACACACACCCACACACACATTTATAATATTAGTAGGATGGAGGTAATAAAGAAATAACAAGCCATCACGAAAAGGGAGGTCGTAGACGGTCAGATTACGAGTTGTAGCAGTTGCAGCAACAACGGTCGGACACGATAATGAACGCGAACAGGATTAAACCCAGGGCCCCCTCAGAACTCCGATATCACTGTCCTTCATCAAAATTATCCGACAAAGCAGGACACATACATAACCCGTACAAATGGATATCTGTTGAATAATTTCAAATACGAGCAGAAGGGCTACAAACATATGATGCAAAAGTTGTGGGTACAGTACAGGAATCCTGTACGATAGTCGTGACAAGGAGTCGTATCAAGGTTTTCATGGACAGGGATACTAAACATTTTTGTGTTAAGTTCTCGTCTTAAAAATATATACGAGTATGAATCCAAGTATGTTCTTAGTAATTTTGAACATGAAACTACCGTGAGACTCACTCATATTAAATATAAAACGAGTTAAACTCGATTTAAGACGTGAGTTATCCAGGTCATTATATTTAATATGTTCTTAGTAATGAAATTATTAATAAAATAAAAATGATTACTGTCTGTCATGAGTTGCTGTGGTAGTCATGAACATGTATGAAAATAAAAATTATGTTGAAAAAATGATGAAGTGTTGATTATGAAAACAAATCGGTAGTAGAATAAACATTAGAAAAAAAATTAAATTGAGACATGGATGCACAGAAAAACCAGAAAAAAGAGACCAGCGCTGTGAATCGAACCCAGGTCCTCAGCATTCCGTGCTGCGTGACATACCCCTACATCACCACTGGACAGGAGTACAAACACGAATTTCTCCTATGCAATTGCACACATATCTCAGGTTGCTTTTTTCTACTACGCTACTTAAGCAGCAGCACTAGCGACATCTATGTTTAACGTTCATCTAGAGACGTAACAACCTTTCGGAACTAACCGCTCACCCAGACAAGAGATGCCACTACTAAGCAATCAAATTATGATTGGTTATTTTGGAGTCTTGTTGTATTTTTTATTTCAACTCCAAATTTGCTACTTTTACGATCATCCCGTAAAACCATATCGAAAATACAAACTGAGACAAGGATGCACAGAAAAACCATAAGAAGAGACCAGCGCTGGCAATCGAACCCAGGTCCTCAGCATTCCGTGCTGCGTGCCATGCCCCTATGCCACCACCGAACAGGAGTACAGACACGAAATTCTCCTATGCACCATATCTCATATTGGTATGGCACGCAGCATAGAAATAAGAAACAGCATAAAAATAGATTGATTCAATATTTACCTACCTCATTGTAGCAAAGCAAGTCACAACGTGTGCTAACCGTCCGTAAAAGCTTTTCCTGTACATATTTTTATATCCCACACATCTGAAAAATATATAACAGATAGCAAGGTAAAACTAGTTTATTCACAACGGTTAGAATTTTCATACTCTCTTTCTCCCTCGGATAAATGTAATTTCAAAAAAATAGTTCTCATTAATATATATAATAATTATTTTATTATGTCTTTGAACCGATTGAATTTAGGGACCTACTAGACAAGGCAAAATTTGAAGTAAGTACCGGAGTTTATATTGGTTCTATCATACACAAACGAGCAAAGCTAACGATTTGCTTTTCATGGCGATAACCTGGTGTTCAGGTGCGCAGCGCCGAAAAAAGCATGAGTAAAACATAACTATAAACTAAATACCTTCTTAAAAACTTAGTACTGAATTAAATCTTAGACATATATTTGAGTCATATTATGAGGAACTTTTATTAGAATGACACTAACTACGACGGAAATGTGGGGGATTCTGAAACTTGCCAATTCAAAACTTTTTTGGATGTTGTTCAAACAGTATCTTCATTGCATCTTTAAATCAATGGTTATGACGTGACGAATACTGTAGGTATCCATCAAGAGTTTAAATGAACAATAATATTAGCATAAGAAGGGAATTATGAAATTAATATTTAGAAATTTTAATTTATGATAAACCATGAAAAATCCGAAACAAATCCGTATTACGTGCCCCACCTATAATCAGGCGGCTGTGTCCCGCGTGCTCATCGCATTTCCCGACCCCATGTATAGACGCTTAGCTTTGTTATAATCTTATAGGTAGGTACGTATACTGATGCTTAAATTAATAAGTTGAGCTAGAGTAATAACAAAAAAAACGAACTTATGAATTTCTACTTTACATTTTTTTCCTATGTTAACCTGCTTTTATTACTAGTAGAAACTACAGCGCACGAATATTTTAAGTAAAAACATGTACAAAGTTCTTGAGTAAACTGTGGAGTCATCGTATACAGATTACTAAAGTATTATTCAATGGAAAACATCAATTGTGTAAACAAAGCAATTTTTCACGATTACTCCGTAGTAATGTAAGTATACATTTGAACGCCAATCCCGATCATATTCACATCTCAATGAGTTCACCACTGTTTTTAACAATCATTTTATCATTAAATAATCGTGTAAATATGTTTATTTCATAGAATTAATTGGAAGACGAAAATCCGTTATATTTGTCAAATTGACATGATAATTTTTTCTTCACCGAAGTTGGTCTATGGTCGGTCTAGTCTCTGGAAATATAGTGCTGTACCAACAAAATTAATTATTTGACTGAACCAACCTTACCTACCGATAATTATGGCTGGCTCTGCAAATTAATTTATTCGTAGATATTAATTACTTGTGTTAAGTTACACTATTTAATTAAGGTTTATAAAGGTTTCTAATCCTATCCTACTATCCTACTTCCTACTATATCCTACTAATCCTACTAATATTATAAATGTGAAAGTTTGTGAGTGAGTGAGTGAATATGTTTGTTACTTCTTCACGCTGAAACGGCTGGACGGATTTGGATGAAATTTGGCGAAAAGTTAGATAACCTGGATTACAACATAGGATACTTTTTATCCCGATATCCCCATGGGATAGGGATAAAATCTTGAAATAACAACCGCTCAGCTTAAGAGTCATGAAAATTGGTATGTAGATAGTTTGACATCTGGAATAAAACAAAGCCTACTTTTTATTTCGATATTCCCACGAGATAGGGATAAAATTTCGAACTAATAACGTCTGGGCTTAGAGTCATGAAATTTGACCATGATTGTTTTTAATGTATTGTCAATGAAAACAACGATTTAATTTTCGGGAATTCCCACGGCAATTTTTAAAAATCCCGGTATTTCAGCTGCTGGACCTAATGATTTACGTGTGCGAAGCCGCGGGTAAACACTAGTTGGACGATAAAATAGTATTTTAGTAGAAATTATGTAGATTTCTATTTACTAATATGACACTTATTTACTGTGGATTGGGAACTTCGCACGAACCATTGAATCGCTTCGCAGGTTTGGTTCCGCACTGGGTCCGCGTGGGAACTATGGCCCAAGCCCTCTCTGTTCTGAGAGGAGGCCTATGCCCAGCAGTGGGACGTTTATAGGCTGGGATGATGATATTTACTGTGGAGTCCATTGTTGGGCCAAAAAATCATTTTGAATCACTTCCCTGTCTATTCTCATTTCCCTGTCTTATGTAAATTTAAAAATGCCTCTTCTAAATTATATCGAAAATACAAACTGAGACATGGATGCACAGAAAAACCAGAAAAAGAGACCAGAGCTGGGAATTGAACCTAGGTCCTCAGCAATCCGTACTGCGTACTATAACCCCTACACCACCATTGGACAGGAGTCAAGATACAAATTTCTCCTATGCACACATATCTCAGGTTGCCTTTTTTTACCACGCTACTTAAGCAGCAAAAAAATCTAAATTAATCCATATTTTAACTGACCCTTTCAATTCTAAAATACTCCATCATAAACCTTGGGTAAAATATACGTCAAAAAATATAAGTGGATATACATGTTTCACCATTTTAAAAATTCTACCCTTAAAGGGGGTATAAACGGGAGTGTAAGTTTTGAACATGAAGTGTAAGTTTGTATGGAAGAAACGTTAGGTATATATATTTGAAGATATAATTCTAAAACTTCATGAAAATGCTATTAAACATTTTAAGTTAAAAGGGACATGGAAAAATTGTGAATGACTCTTGAACAGGACTAAGAAAATACGTGATTCGCCATTTTTAAAAATTAAACTTAGGGATTACATTAAATAATGAAATATGAGTAAATTCAAAATAATTATTTACTGCTGATTGAAGTATCTTAAAGAGCTTTCACATCACTAGAGCCAACGTCAGTCAGTCAGTCAGCCAGTCGTCAGTCAAGTGTCAATGTCAGTCACCACATTTGTTTACACAATTGATTTTTTCCATTGAATAGTACTTTAGTTATCAAACGCTATGGGGATTTCTGTAGCAAGCCAGCAATATACATCTTCCGGCGCAACGATAATGTTGCTGAGAATCTGTATTTTTTTTTAAATAGAGGCTGTCTGGTAGTAGAGCTATTTAAAAGCTGCTGCTAGAGTTTAAAAGAATATACAACCTTGGTTATTATATTATATGGGGTTGATGATAATTGATCAATAAATTACTACAAAACGGAAAAAAACTTAAAGTTACAAAAATTCTCTCTATGACACGGGTACTTATCTACCGTTGTACCCTGAGTTTATCTCTCCGCTTTCAACAAAACTTAGGAGGTAGAATCAGTCCATGATTCCAAGCTGGAAAAACAGGGTCTCCAGATGTGTCCCCAAAACATTGTATGGATATGTCCGTTTTGTTAGGAAAATTATTAAGAAAAATTTGTAACAAAACGGACACACATCCATACAATATTTTGGAGACACATATGGAGACCCTGTATTTCCAGCTGGGAATCATGGACTGAGTCTACCTCCCAAATTTTGTTGAAATCAGAGAGATAAATTCAGGGTACAACGGTAGATAGAAATGCCCAAACGCGAGCGAACATAATCCAACCAATTATAATATTAAATAATAATTATGTCTTTTATGTATGTACCTAGGTCAGACAGTATCTATAAAATGTATTACTCATTGAGTATTAAAATAATATTTCGTCCTTGTCATTTGCGTCGAAAAATCATCCAAGAAGTAGGACGTAGGTAGGTACGACATTAAAAGGTAGAATTGTATAAATTTGACAAGTCTTGGAGGAATTGTAAGTATATAGTTAAGTTCTTTTAGGATAGTTTAGTATACTTCAATTGTAGCTTTACCATAATGCGTTTGTCTAAATCTGGTCCAAGAATAAATATAATATTAATTTCTAAAAGTTACTAGTTTGCTGTGCACTGCCTTATGCTCTGCGTCACGTGTCGCTTGGTTGGGAAATTGGCACATAACGTCTCAATGGGATCAGACACCGTCAACTGTTGCTCTTATATCGATTTGCGGGTTCTTGGAAGCGAAACATCTAATGAATGTCGGAATTGATACAATGTCGAAGATTATATATTGCTATTTTGCAATAACATTTTCTTATCCTTCTTGATTTTTGTATCAGTTTTATTTAAGGTTTTTTTTATTTATTTAGGTTATTTTAAGGTACCATTAAAATGAAGTGGTTAAAATTTGATACGTAATGAAAAAAAAATTCTACCAGTTTCGAATATTAAGAGTAGCCTTAAGTAGCCTTTGTGAATTTCTGGGTGCGAATCTGCTTTTTACTTCATTACTTCATGTCAACAAGATAATGGTATAATTTATTTCAAACCTTGTACAATAAACATGCCATTCCTGCGTGTTTCTTTATGTGCCAGCATTTAGTCCGCCTGGGAGGGTATGTGTACGGGACTACGCGGTACTTAGGAACTCAATATTTCTTTGGTCAAGACAAATTGCGGTTGGGCGTTAGTTTGATTGGAGGGTATTTGTTGCCTGTACAATGAGCATTAGGAGCTGTGGTTATTGTGTTGGCAGACTATTTTAGTGGGTATTTAACTGGTAAAAACCTTTACAGGAAATACCATTTGTAAAAAAGGTCTTCATTTAAAAAGAAATGACACCAAACAATAAATAAGCCAAAAATGCATTTTTTTTTTATTCGACTGGATGGCAAACGAGCAAGGTGGGTGGACTAATAGATGAGCACTAAAATGGTAACCGCGTTTTGTTTTTAAATAGCTATAGAATAATTATATTCTTTCATTTGTCAAAATACCGCTGGTCCTTTTAAATATTATAGAGCCAAAAAAATTAAATTTTCGGTTATGTTAGGCGTAAAGTATGAAATAAATTCATGTCGTAAATTCAGGAAGTTTTAAACCGAGCTTTATTGTTTCAAAACAAAAGCCGTTGTTATAATTTGAAGTTTCGTATGAAGAAAAATAAATGACAGAACAAAACAGGGGCGCTGTTTTGATGAGAATAGTTACTATTGTTCAGTAATTTGATGAGGGTGAGGATCTCACGTCCCTAATTCGCAGACATTAATGAATTAATGGACATGCCACGATATGAGAATCGGGCTCTGTCGGACAAAGTGCTAAGTAGCGAATGCTTTTAGACTACTACTCACACTGATTTGTAATTTACATTTTGTAAAGTTTTTACTTAACATTCAAGCATACACTGCGATTTTTTCTAGCTTTATTTTTCGTTTTGTTGCTGGCTACTGAAAATTATAATTTAATAAACTCGCGGTAAGACGACACGAGCATTATTAAATGAGCGCTTCTACTGTGATGCTTTGATCAATTTCCAATTACAGAATAGTTCATTTTCAAAAATAATTTAACAATTAAATAAAATACAGTAGGTAAGTAAAACCTACTGTTTTCAAGTACTATAGAAAATTTTAGAACATAACTGTTAAATTTTCACCCTAGAGATTCTTCTGTGGTATTTAACTTAATTGAAATTAGATGCGGTTTAATGAAATTATGTAAGTACCTACCTGGGTTACCGAGCTTTGCTCGGAATTATTTATGTTAAATCAAGTTTTTCTTATTGTATATTCCCACGGGATCGGGATAAAATCTCAAACTCTCAACCGCTGGGTTTCGAGTCCTAAAATGTGGCACGGATTTCTATATACAACATTAATAAAATTCACCATGTATTTTTAAAAGTAACCACAGTAATAATCACTAAGTTATCATGCAGTTATTTTGATTAGGTATACGATGTACTTACTTACGAGTACTTACGAATCGATCTTCTTAAGAATTTAACTACTTAAGAATCATTAAAAATTATCGGCGTCCATAATTTGTAAACCAAATATAATTAACGAGTTAATAATTAAACAGTAATAATAATAATTTTCTACAACGGGGCTTTACGCGGTTAGCCACCAAGCCGGTAAGCCAAGGAAGAAGTTTAATCGTACCCACTCTAAATGAGTTAATCCCCTTTTAATAAGTGTTGATGCGCCCTCGGGGGATCCAATCTCATTTTCTGGACTCTTTACCTACTCCATGCAGAAACATTTACTGGAAATGAATATTTTGCGAGACTCCATGTTTATTTTATTCAACCATTTGCTAGCTGATTAAAAACACAAATTGAATTTAGAGACAACGATAAACTTCAATCAGTGAATTTATTTTTTGTGTTCCAAAATCAAATCTATTCCAACAAATGTACAAATTCATTCCCTTTCAGATTCGCGCTGTATTCGTGGAATCATTTTTCGGGTTAGCTCTCCTTGTTGTAACAGTTTATTTTACCCAACGGTATCATCTCTAGGAAATTGGTGCCACGTATCGTGTCGGGTTTTATGAAAAAAGAAGGGAACGTTTGAAATTAGGCACAAGAATATTGTTCAAGCAATTTGTGAGGCGGCTGTTACCGTTTTTATGCCTTCAAAAGCCGAATTGGTACCGTACGATATAAGATTAAAACCCGAAATATGAAAAACTTTATTAAAAATAATTGGGCTGCTTGACGGTTACAACATGGAAAGATGGTGTTCAACAAGTTTAGCGTTAAGGTTTCGCTTAATGATGTAGACATCGTAAAAGCTTTTAAAATATTGTGTTATCACAAACAAGGGTAATGCGAAAGCCATTTTGTGTACGGTATCAAGTACAAAATCAAATATACTCAACAAATGGGCCAGTACCGTTTGAGAGATAACGCCGGTGCCGGTGGCGAGCGAAATCATTTCCGTTGTGTCAATCACATGTCCGCCCGTCCGTCTGTACATACGTCCACTAATGAGTTCGCGAAGTCGGTTCAAATCGCGTCTAGATTGAGTCTCCACCGAGTTTGCTTATTATTTTAACCTCACCTAAAGGGTCTTTTAGCACAAAGTCTGTATCGGATTACCTTCTACGCCCTCAAGTTGTAAGTTCTCTCTGCCTGAGCGCATTGGAGCACCATCACCGATACAAAATTCAAAGAAAGTTATTATACAGGTAGAAGCCAGGCACTTCAACTTGTACTTTTATCCTATCTACTGTTTCGAAACTTCCTTAACAATTAAATATAATCGATAAGAAACTTGACAATGGCCTCCTAGGGCTCAGTTCCTGCCTAAATATTTGTCAAAAAGTAAATGCAGTTCACAAAAGACCGCTTAGATAACATTCGCCACCCCACTATAGTTTAGTGCCGGCAGAAGCACATTATGTTGATAGAACTTGAAAGTAACACATCGGCCGATGGCCGCAAGTGCCGCCAAGTCGGAAACATTAAGGCCCCATCGTTCCCGGCTCTGAATTTCCACGCCGGCCTCGTCGACACGCCTTTGCACTCAGATACTGCACAATGAAGTGGAATTGTGTACCCACTTGGCAATATTTTTACTTTTTGCAGCTTCAAGATGGATTAGGTCTTATAAACACTGGCGCTAAGGCACTTTAGTGGGGTCAGCGATCTGTAGTTTTACAGATGTTTACGCTTTTTTTAGTTTTAGTCTGGGGTGCGACTTGCGTCGACACCGTAGCTTCATCACACCGTGTCATAAGAAAAGCTGACATAGCAAAGGAAGTTTCCGAAATTCAGAAAGTTGCTAAGTACCAGGGTCTCGGTTCGGTGAACAATTTTATTCCTAAAGGCTTTGAGACCCTAGGGCAGGGGTCACCAAATGGCGGACAGCGATCCGGATCCGGACCGCCAGCCTATTTTGTGCGCATCTTAAGTAAACAGTAACTTGTATTATTGAGTAAATATTTAATAATTGACATTGATATTAGAATTTAGGTAATCTATTATCTACTTAGGTACTTATAAATAGCGTAGAAAATTACTAAAACAAAATAAAAGCATTTTATACGCTATTCAAAGTAAAATTCTGATCAAAGCACAAAGGGCATCTCCCAGTAGCTGAGTATATTCTCGTACCTATGTACACACTATACTTCCAAAGTAACGTTTCTTGGTAAAAAATAAACAACTCATAAGTTCGGGCAGCTTTCAGTGGAATGACACCTTAGGGTGTCTTCGGTGCCCAGCAAACGCCCCGTGAAATTGAAACAGACTTCGCCATGCATTCCGGGGGCTCACGACGTCGAATTCCGACCTTTGAATCTTTTTCCCTCGGTCATTTCTCGGAGCTGTATAAAGATTTGACTGGTTTACACATTCTCGGCTTAATCGTAATATGTTAACACCTTTCGTTATCGTTCTTGTATGATTAAATGGAGAAATTAAAAATTGATTGATGTTGACTTGCGAGTCTTTGTGTCCACCATATTTGCTTTACTGATAGTTTCAGCGAGATTAGATACTCTACCTAAATGCAAACGGCACGGACGCAATCTTTCATATGTTAGAACGATTAAAAACTGAATATGTAATAATTTATTGAATCAGGCGTTACTTTGCGGAGGTCCATGTCAATGAACTAAAACAATTTCCTTGCTCACCCGCGACCTTACGATAGCTAAGCTTATGCAAAATATGCGTGTTCATGCAGTTCCTCCACCTCCACACTGTAAGAACACACACAAATCACACAAACCCATCCATCACCACCACCACACTACACTGACGCGTTTCGAACTCAAACAGAGCTCATCTTCAGAGTGACATAACCGTACACCATGCTACCAGTTGTTAGATGTTGTCAGTTGTTAGTTTGAGTCGAAACGCGTCAGTGTAGTGTGGTGGTGGTGATGGATGGGTTTGTGTGATTTGTGTGTGTTCTTACAGTCTGGAGGTGGAGGAACTGCATGAACACGCATATTTTGCATAAGCTTAGCTATCGTAAGGTCGCGGGTGAGCAAGGAAATTGTTTTAGTTCATTAAATATGTAATGATGTTTAAAGGAGTAATACAGTGGTGGGTAGTTATACAGTGAACCGACAACAAGTTGTTCTATTTTGTCAACACTTAAAAATAACAAACTGTAATCTTAAACTTTCTATTTGTTATCGGGCAGAATACATTACGATAAAGTGCGTGTGTTGTTATTATACAGCAATATTAAGTGTAATTGACTGAATCTTGAAAATAAATATTGGCGAAATTTTGTGTTAATAGTACCCTCCGGTGTAAAAAAAATAAAGCTAAATATATAGGAAGAATAGTGAAGTTGTGAAAGCACAATGCCACAACCAAAGAATACTGCTTCCACACAGCCGAAGTGTGCAGTTGTGGCAAGTTTACCACGAACCACCTGACAGATGGCGCTAAGTGCAAAAAATGCAGCAGTGTCTATCACAGGGTGTGTGTGAACTTGGGGCTTGATGCACGCGTATCATCTGCGTGGGTGTGTCCGGCGTGCAAGGTTCAGGTGCCACGGAGTGACAACACTGATACCCCAGTCAAGGGCAGTGAGCAGGAGGGGGCCGGGGTCGATGAGCGTCGCCTGTTCAGGACCTCACTAGGAGATCCGTATGTTCCGTCTGGACGTAGCAGCCATGAGGGAGGAGATGGCTGGTCTGCGGCGCGATATAGCCGAAATGCGCAGTTCCATTGGTGGGTTTCAGGCGAGGTTCGAGGCCGTCGAGGAGAGGATCAGCCGCCTCGAGGCGCGCACGGAGGAGAGAGCAGCTGACGGCGCTGGCGATCATTTGGCCAATACCGTTGCGGACTCAAGGCCTCAATTCAAGCCTCCTCCTCGCGACTTGGAGATATATCCCTTGGATTGCATCTTGTGGGCCTGGTTGCGATAATGATCACACGTTGACAGCGTCGAATCTGAGGGTTAGGTTCTACGTTCAAGGCTGAACCGATACTTGGACTGAAAAATAGTAATAGGACATTGCTCAGGTTTTTGGCAACTTATTGCGTTATACACTCATGTTTCCTTATATTGTCGCATAAACATTTGAATATTTATTTATTGTATGGAATTTCCTTAAGAGTAGATCGTAACATGAACGATGGTTCATAAACGACTCAGAATAGGTTTGTACAACGCAACAAATCATGATGACCTATATGTGTCCGTCAGTTTGAATTAAGAGACTTGAATACTTCCTGGTTGCATCCGAGACCTCAGTTCACGTGGTTTTGGGTTCTACAAAAATTTATATACCTGTCGTCATTCTCAAACGCTTTTCTCTATGCAGCAAGTATGGCGGTACTGGGTGTGACGTCACATGCTAATATGTTCATTTATCTGTCTAATCTTGAATTTTCAAACCTTTATAACTTTGTTTTTATGTAAAGGTAGCTTAAAAAATTTTTTCTATCGATAACAGGCATTGTGTAGTTTTAATTTATAAAACATCCACTGGGACCCGCGTGGGAACTACGGCCCAAGCCCTCTTGTTCTGAGAGGAGGCCTGTGCCAGCAGTGGGACGTATATAGGCTGGATGAATTTATAAAACATATAAGTACAAAATAGTCAAATACCGTATTTGAAAAAAAATCGTAGCGTTTTCAAAATTGATTTGCTTTTAAAGTTTCTGATGTCCGCAACGTTCGGCGTGTAGCAGCGACGACGCCCAGACGCTGTTCTCTATATCTACGAGTTCGAGTCCCGCCCACGCCATTTACATATGAGCTGGTACCAGAGGCTAGATTAAATCTAATTATAGCAACTTACCTACTGCATAATTTATAGCTTCCAGTTACTCTATGGCTACATTAATAAGTCATGAAATTTTCATTAACATTTTAATAACAGGACCTGTAAGCTTAGAAGATAAGATAATTGTTTTCTTATTAGCCAGTCTCATGTCGCTTCTTATAACACGGACAAACATAGTCGGATGACCTGGTTAAAGCCGCGGGTTTACGATAGAGCAAGCCGTTTCCAACCGTAGCAACTGGAAGTCTATAGGGAAGTCTATGTCTAACAGTGGACACCCTACAGCTGATATGATGATGACAATGATGAAATTTTATAACAAATTTTTCGTTGTAGATACTTAACTAGGGTGTAGTGGATGTTATACGATACGAATTATTTATTAAGTATGACCACTTGACTAATATAAAAAATAGTTCTAAAATTAAACATTTAGTGTTCAGAACTCTAGTTTAAACTTACTTTCAATGTATCTTACCGTAAAAGTTCGGACAGGAAAGCTTTTGGCTCCACTGCACACTGCCTCTGCGACATCTTTCGCGTTCACTTAGGCTTTAGTTGGGGTACCGGCGGTGCAGTCAACTTTTACGTCACGCTGTCGTACTGTTATGTTGCTAGAAGTTTCCATGTGCACTAATTGCCGTGCCTGTTGACTACCTACATACATTATGTTATGTTCAAAAGAGATAGCTTAATCATAAGTCTAGTTTTCAATATAGGTAGGTAGGTAGGTATCGTAAATGAGGAGATACAGAGGAACCATGATCACTCGTAGATGGTCACCGTATATAGCAAACAGAACTGATGTCCGTTGGGATCGAAAAGTTCTCAAATGGAGATGGCGAATCGTCAAGCGCAGCGTAGAACGTCTACCAACGAGATGGACAGATGACCTGGTTATAGCCGCGGAGTTCCGGTGGAAAAAGGCCGCTTCCAACCGAAGCAACAGGAGGTCTACGTCCTATGGCTGATATGATGATGATGATGAGCTATCGATATAAACTTTCACACAGGCCTCACGTAGAAAAAGTTGAGAAAAAAAAAGTTGAAAAAAGTTGAGGTTGAGTTGAGTTGAGTGGTTGGGTAAAAATTATTGTAATCACTTTCAAATACAACATCAATTTTGAAACACTTGGTACATTTACATTTGGTACATACGACCTTGTGTGACCGTTGGTTAAATCAGCGGACTAAGTTAATTGCAGTTTATTTCCACTGACTGTTTACTTAGTCCCATCCAGTAAACAGCTGGTTACATATTTGAATATCGAAAATTAATTATGATTGTTTATTTGGATTATTTTTTATTTCAAATCCAAATTTGTTACTTTTACAGTCATCCTGTAAAACATATCGAAAATACAAAACTAAAATTATGAAACTAGTAAACTTAATGCTCTAACGATAGTTTTATCGACGACTATTTCGGCTACACAATAAGGTCACAGGTCGATTATAATAAATATGTCTGTGATCTATCAGAATTAGAAGACCCTTTTCCTGTCACTCGTATGATCGATGTGCGGAAATTAAGACGATCTTTTTCTAAGAGCACGGAACGGAATCGGCACTTCATCACATAATGACATGGTTATGCCAAAGTTTTACATGGCGAAAGACGCTCGCGTATTATAACAATTAGGTAAGTGTTTTTGGCATACACACACACACACACACCATTTTGTCAATGTGACATGAATTTCCATTGTTTTTAACTGTGGGTTATTAGGGTTTTTTTAAGCGAATTCGTTAAACTTTTTAAATTACCGATGCTGTGTTTTTTCTGTTTTAAAGTTAAGATAAATTCATAAAAGTGAAGTAGATTAAAGTGAAAGCTGTGTGTGTGTGCGATGTAGGGGTACAAAGTAGGGCGCCCCACCTAGCAAAAACACCACTTCAATTTCTTGCCCCCAGCATTACTTTTTTTATATATTCTGGTTATTTAAGTAAAACAAATTGAAAATAGTGTTTAAAATTTCCAATGGCTAATGTATGCATAAATAACGTAAGAATAAAATATTTTATTCAGTTTGAGCAATTAAAGAAATTGTAAAAAAAACCCGACTGCCTTAAAAAATAAAAGGAAGAAAATAAGTCTAGTGGTCTAGAACTCTATCAAGAAGCTCATTTAAGGTTCAACAGTCGGTACCCATTACGAGATTTTATGAGCTGGTTACGATTTGAATGGGTCCCGACTGTTGAACCTTAAATGAGCTTCTTGATAGAGTTCTAGACCACTAGACTTATTTTCTTCCTTTTATTTTTTAAGGTTCCTTTTGTTTCTATTTTCGATATGGGTTTTACGGGTGGGTTTACGGGATGATATTATAGCATATTTGGAGTTGAAATAAAAAATACAAGAATACTCCATAAACCAATCTTAGTAATGTTTTTGTTAATATTTAACCCTAGTTGGGTTCCCTAAAATAACATCAATTGAAGGGAAACCTCTATATGATAGCCCAACAACTTCGTGCGCGACCGTCCTTAGGAATGAGACGCGGCGGCGGGGGCGAGGTAGTACATCAATAAGCGTGTGTAATTAACACGTAGATAAATTTGCTGAAGATATATCTAAAGACAATAAGTAATAAGGTAATAAGTAGTCACTATTTATGAGCCCTAGAGGTAAGGGTTTACTAATGTTTCGGCGAAAAACGTTTGGCAACCTGAGTCATTTCGCAACTTTTAATTTCCCAACTGTTTAATATTTCTGAAACTGTGAATACTTATTTCAGGATTTTTACTCCCCGCTACCCCTTCAACCTCTAACTTCCACGCTTAACGAATTGGTCTAAATCCTTCAATATCATAGAAGCTCCATCAAATACATTGAGCTTTGATCATAAAATGAATAGGTGTCTGTTTACACTGCTCTCATCTTTTGACCGGCTGGCGCTGGAAATGCATTCGGTATTGTATTTGCCAAAGGCTCCACGGCTCATGTCGGGGATTGCCATTTGAACGGAATGCGAGTGAGCGCCAGCCATTTGCAAGGGATCAAACGATTCCATTGATTATTTGCTAATCATGCCTCGACGTTGTCGTAATTTAAGTTGTACTTTTATGTTACGTATTTATTACACTTGTTTAGTTCTCGCACCCAAAGGATCTTACTATGGAACACTTTCGCTGTTTGTCCTGTCTACTGTGGTGCACTTTGGGTGATTTTAATTTTAATTTATCAGAATCAAGTGATATAAACATAACTTTTCACTTCTTATGCTCTTGAAATGTTACTTTAGTCTCTGCATATCGGGACTAAAGCTCCTTTTTATTCTCTAGGGATTAAAGTATTTTTTTTAAATTTTCGTTGGAAACCCTTAAACAGCCAACACGGTAACTTTTAGGGCGTCGAAATAACCTCAAAATGACAACTGTACAAAAATATTAAAAAAAATACACTTTTTATTTTCGTGAAACAATTAATGATTACGAATATGAATCTATTCAATTATATTAAGGATTAATTCATTTTAAGCAGAGTCCAATTAGTTTTAAAATAGTTTTTAATTTTGAAACTGTTGGCTTTTAAAGCGTCACTTCATAAACAATAAAATAAATGTTTTCTTTTTGCTATTTGAATTTTGAAGATATGGCCTGTCCATTAGTCGAGCGTACGTTTTTTAAAAGTAATATTGTAATTTAAAATAAAACATTTTATTTTTTCCTCGCATTCAAAGTGGAAAGTGGAGTGCTTAACGCGAGACTAAACAACCAAAATGCCACTCGAACTATAGATATCTCGTGTCATTATAGCTTGTTTTAGTCCTTTGTTGAATTATCTACTTGGTTGCGCCGTATTGCCGTGTGCAAGGAGGTGGACAAGCCTAGGCAACGCTGGCCGGAAACCTCTGATACCACGCGGTATTCTTTCATTGTCATCTTGTCGTCTGTCTGTCATATATATAAACAAATCGTTCCGCTCGACACGCAACTAACTCATAATGAAGAAGTTAAATCCTCAATAATCTGTTAGGATTGAGTGATAATAAAGACAACGACGTGCACTGCCTTCAAGATCATCATCGCAAACCCGTGGCCAGTCAGAAGGTCGGCGGCGAACTTGGGTAAGTCCACCTTCCTTCGCCAATTTGGCACGGGCCGCATCACTACTATTATGTCCAACAAGATAAAAGCAAAAATAGTTTATAGAACAAAAATTAAAAAAAGCGTTACTGTAGCAAATAGAGCTAGCTCAGTCCTGAGAGAGTACAGAAATACAGAAAATTGTTTGCTCCTACCACACCGTTAGGTATATCCACGTCAGAATAATTAGCTAGCCAGCGAACTGGGAGTTTTAATCTTCAAAATGCACCAATACACAGAACACAGAGTTATCAATAGTTTTCAATCTGGGACGCGACTTTATTTCAGCCCGTCAGTCACCGACTGTTTTCGGTTACCCAACTATATTTCCTAGCCGCATGTAATCAAATACTGTGTTCGAAACAGTAACAGTTTTCGGTGCTCGAAATTGGAGAATTAATTATTCACGGTGAACTTTAAACTCGCTGACATTATCTGGGTTATAATGGCTTGTCATGTGGGTGTGATATCAGAAATCAAATTTCAGAGTCATTTTCTTTAGACACTAGCGGGTCACATTATTCGAGCGTTTATTCCGTATGATTTTCGTGGGAACATTTTTATTGACATCGTAGAAGAATCTATTACAGGTTATCTAGTAGAAGTACAGGACTTTTAAAAACGAATCGAAAATTTCATCAAATTCTTCAGCCCGTTCATAAAAAATGTGACCACAAAATGAGACGGTTGAAACGCTCGAATCTACACGAATCGACTTTAAACTGACCGTTTCAGAATTACACTTTTAGATCATTGAAGGCGCAACGCTAAAATGTTTTAGGGAATTAGTTGAGTTTGGTAGATACTCGCTCCACCAATAAGCGAAGCTGTTAAGACCTTGGCAAAAGCCATTAATTACTGTGGTCCGCGAAGAGGCAACACCTCCGCACCCACCGCCACTGGCCGTACATAAATCGCTGATAGTACCTCCGCGTCTGTGGCGCTAAGCTAACTACCGCCATTTGTTTACAGCACCTCTGATTACACAGCCAGATATACACACAAAATAATAGCAACATACGTTCAAATTTATAGCTTTGCACACTTTAAACGAATAAACTAGCTGACCTCAAAATCTAGGCATTAATTTTACTCAAACAATATTTTTAACAGCGTAAAGGCGAGCAACAGCTGTGGCTGTGAGCAAAAAAACTGAATGATTTTTTATTTGAGCAAGTATTAGATACCTGCGCAATGTATAACGGGGTAATGCGTAGAAAACAAGTTCGTTTATCCCGATAATTTAATTTTATTGACGTATGTGCTGAAACAATACAATTCGAAGAGTCTAAAAAAAATTGTAGACAAATTCGGTCCTTTATAGGCTAGTGCAGCATAGGTACATGATTACATCGCTCGATGCATGAATATTTCAAGATGCACTTTTTGGTCGATTGCCGTGTGCTTTACTGGCCGATTTTTCCTGGCCGCTAACGCTATTGTTCGTGTTGGTATTGATATTTGAATTTAAAATTTGCTTCTGAAATTCGATAGTTCGGCAGGCGTTTTGTTTTTGGCTCATTCAGATAATAATATCACACTGCTACGAGAGAAGGTCGTGTACCGTTGCTAATTTTTTGCAGAAGGAGGCTGTAGGCTCTAATAGAAAAGCCTCTAAGTTTTATCGTTTCTTCAATTCACCAATTCTTAATATTTTCGGTGTGTAGCACGCTGAGACCCTCCTTCAGATGACTCACTCACTCACTTATATAGCAGTTGCATAATAGTAGATTGTTTAACAAGGGACTAAAACAAGCCAGCCCTTTCGTTCGCTGCGGTAGGAATCTTAGACGCATAATGGGTATTTACTTTACTTTCAAATGTATTTGGGACCTATAATTTGAAACACCCATGTATGCTACATAACTATGCAAGATTATCGAATTCTCTACCTGATGCTACAGCCAGGATATCCAGAACACTAGTAGGTACACTCTGATAAAACAATAGCAGATATATCGTGTTTGGATTCATTTTGATCAGTATTTGATTCTACAAACAATGCAATGGTGGCAACACGACGAGCTGATACTGCAGCCAGGATATCCAGCACACCAGTTTACTCTTGAAAAAATAATAGCAAATATGTCGTGTTTGATTCCTTTTGATCAGTATTTGATTCTACATACAATGCAATGGTGGCAACACGATAAGCTGATGCTGCAGCCAGGATATCCAACACACTAGTACACTTTTAAAAATATAATATAACAAAGCTTAAAAAACATGAAATACAGAACTTAAATTGTAAATTAAAAGTCCCCGACACAAAAAAAAAACGGTGACAAAAAACGCCGCCAAAAAGACAACTAAAAAGTAAAAAATAATTATGCACTACCAGCTGTTGCCCGCGATTTCATCCGCGGAGAATACGTTTATCACTATCCCGCGGGGACTATGCTGATTTCCCACGAAATTAGCCTAAGTTAATTTAGCATAAGTACCTAGTAATATTTTTTTTTATCTAAGCGTCGTTGGTGTCGGGGGACCGCTAAGGTTAATACTTTAAAAATCACAACATATGTTCTTTAGTTTTCTGTTAACCTTAGCGATCCCCCGACACCGACGACGCTTCGATATAAAAAATATTACTTAGCATAAGTATATGCTAAATTAATTTAGGCTAATTTTGCGGGAAATCAGCATAGTCCCCGCGGGATAGTGATAAACGAATTCTTCGCAGATGAAGTCGCGGGCAACAGCTAGGTAGTGCATAATTATTTTTTACTTTTTATTTTCTGTCGGCGTTTATTTTGCGGGCGTTTTTTTATTTTTGCTCGCGTTTTTATTATTATTATTGAAATATTTACATACTTAATTACTGTTATTTGGATAAGTTACACCGACGATTCCAAAATACATAAAGGACGAAAATGGTCAAAATAACTTCGGTGAGTTTCATTCATTAGCAAAATTATATAAGAAACATAAAAAATATTATAAAAGTATTTATCATTAAAGTATTTAAGTACCATCATGAAGTGAGGTTGACCTTTCAGATTTCCGACGAGCAAATAGGGGGCGGCGGCTGGTTGACTCTGCTCTTGATTCGCCGTGTTGTGAATGCACGCTAGCGTTTGTTGTCGCAGCCCGCTGCACTCCGGATCCGTACTCATATTGTACAGACAAATTAGAAAAATATTGCCTCGCCGCAGACGGAAACTGAAAGAGAATGCTCTGGAAATATTTAAAAATACACTATTCTACTTTCTGTGCATGTACAGTTCTTTAAGCGTGATTGTGACTAGGAAAAACAATAGAAACACAGCGTGGGAGCACTTAGTTATATTAATGACTTAATTCCGACAGTAGCTCCGCCCCTGTTTCAGGACTCTCTATTCTTGGTGATCGTGTAAATAAGTGACAAAAATAAACGTTACAAAATGTTAATTTCATTACTGAAGCTGCAATTCAAAGCAAAAATACTAAGTACAATTACTTTAGTACTAAACCATACATACAATACAAGTACTCTTACAAAAACAATAAAGAAAATCAAATAACCATCGTTCGTTATGTAAAATCGCATTAATATTTAGTTGGCACAGAATCCACCGTAACAAAATTCAATTTAGTCGACGACAGTCCGACGCCCTTTATCTATGCACAGAAGGTCTTTTTATTTGATGGGCTCTCTGGGATACTGTTGTCTTAGTGAAATACGGCAAATAATGGCAATATTGTGGATAAGACAAGCAGATTTTATTAAAAAAAATATATTTATTTCTTATATTCACTTTCAACGACAAGATCTTCGAATACCTACTTATAATTTTACTCATTATTTTTGAAAGTCTGAACTTAAAAGAGTCTTCCATTGTTGCAATACTTATTCGTATTCACTTATAGTCACATTGCGTATTGATATATAGTCACACTGCTTGAATAATCTATCTCAACAAGCATTTAAAATGACCCCACATTGCGTACATTTTACTTAGGAAAGGGGCTCTGTTAACATTGTATAAGCATAGATAACTACAAATTTGTACGGAATGTATTTGTACGCGAGTCTCTCTCACTTGGCCAGTTTTTCAAGGATGCTTTTCAAACACTTATTTCATGTGAAAGTTATTAATAAATGTTGTAAGACTTAATTTATTTACTTAATTTGGATAAATAAAATAAAAAAATCGGCCAAGAGCATGTCGGACACGCCCAAAATAGGGTTCCGTAGCCATTATGAAAAAATTAAGTAATATTTTTCTAAGGATTTCGCATTTTGTACGGAATATTCCAAGTTTAGGTATATTTTATACCTTAGGCTGCTATTTACTCTTAAACTACTAATAATTCTTTATCACTATATTCACTTTAACGTGGAATACTTTGCAAACAGATCACTGAATCCAAAAATCGATTTAGCAACCCCCTATTGGTTTTAACTACAAGGTTGGATGAGAAAAAAAAAACACCGCCTTTACGTCTATGGGAGGTACACTAAAAAAATTGTTTTAAATTTTTTATTGTACCATTTTGTCGGCATAGTTAACTTATATATTCGTGCAAAATAACAGAGCTTTCTAGCATTGATAGTCCCTGAGAAAAGCCGCGGACGGACAGACAGACAGAGAGACAAACAGACAGACAGACATGGAGAAACTATAAGGGTTCCGTTTTTGCCATTTTTCTACGGAACCCTAAAAACTATAAATTCAGAATTTCACACTTATAAAGTAAGGAAAAATCTAAATAAAACGCAAATATCAGTGTAAGACTTAGATGTCATGATGTTTTGCTACTAACCTAATTTAATATCATGCCTAATAAATGTATTTATTGTATGAATTATATGCATGGACGGCGGGGTAGCGGTAGGCCCAGATGGATATGGCGGGACGACCTGTATGTAATTCTTGACGACTGACCTAAGGCTGCTTTGGATTGAAGAAAAGGAGGACATGGGGGGGAGACCTTTGCCCAGACGTGGGATATCAATCTAGGCTAGATAATAATAATAATATGCATGAAAAGGCACCAAAGGAAATTGATTCGTTTTCGAAATTTACCTACTACATAGTTAATAGGGTAGTGGTTTGGAGAGAATATTTAACTTCAAATTTGTATTCATAGAACCCTTGTAATTTCTGAATTAAAATAATTTCTTTGACTTGTGGACGGACAGACAGATGGATATCAACAAACTACAAAGGTTACGTTGAAAAATAAAAAAAGAGCAACAATTTATTGGCATATCCGTCTAAAGCAAACACGTTGAATATTCATCACATTTAGATAGGGCGATAGACCCACATCAGAAAAACATCAAAAATGCATCAAGCGGAAATATCCGTCTATATTGTGAGAGCAATATCGCGACGCACGCGCGTCACTGTAGCTCGTGCCCTGACCTATAATTTCATAAGTGCGGAAATTACGTGCCTACTGTAATATGGACACTTATCTGTCTGTCGCCTGCAACTTCGTCTGCGTCTCTTAGGAACTTAACTTTTTCCAGGATTAAGAATAGCCTATGTTAACGGTGTAGTTCCAGCTATTATCCTTACGCACAAAGAGATGCAGACACGAAAAAAGTTTGCCTTTTTACTACATTAGCATGTTTAGATATACCAGATGATGGATTTATTTTTGTTCGCCAGAAATGAGTTGCAAAAATTACAATTAACATCTTCAATGGTTAGAATCTCTTTTAATTGTCTTATGTGTAATTTTATTCACTACTTGATTTTTGTATTGAAGAATCTATATGAGGGACTTTTGAATTAAAGTAAGTTAAAACTGGTATTTCAAATCTTCATAACATCAGAAGGTCATAAAAATATAAAATTAATCAACCTCAGCTAACCTAGCCGCAAACAAGTAACAAAACGCCATAAAGTGAAATTAATTTATGAAAAACATTACTTGAATTCGTTAGGGGTGAACAAAACGCCAGGGGCTGGCGCGACGACGTGACGTCGACCGCTCACTCACAAGTCACAGTTAATGAGGGGTCACCGCAGCCTCCGCTCTTGTTTGCTATGTTAGCATATTGTTTCAAATGCTTGTTGAAATTGCCACTTCACCCAAATATTTACGAAACAAAGAAGAAGATGGCATGTTGCTGCAATTTGACGGGTATCATGGTCCAGATTATAAGAAATTTTAAATAAATCCATAAGTAAGTACTATTCTAACTTTTTAATTTTTTCAACCTGTTACAGAGGAAATAGCCATTATTATGATTCCGTAGCAAAAGGTAGCCGCTTTGTCTACGCTTCAGTTAATTCAAATAAATCATTAAGCCATACAAAAATAATATATTCATCAAGCTATAGATATCAGTATTACAATAAGAAAACGATTTTCCATCTTCGATGAGCTTGTGAATTATCTTGAGTGATCATGACGCTGGCATATAACATGGAAATATTGGAAGCCAATGATAGGTCCACAGGGTCTACATCCTGTATCCTGTACAATATAATGTCTAAGTTATCACAAAACAAAACTATAATCATATTGAAAATACAAAATGAGATATGGATGCACAGAAAAACCAGAAAAGAGACCAGTGCTGGGAATCGAACCCAGGTCCTCAGCATTCCGTGCTGCGTGCTATAACCCCTACACCACCGCTGGACAGGAGTCTAGACACAAACTTGTCCTATGCACACATAACTCAGGTTGCTTTTTCCTACTACGCTACTTAAGCAGCAGCACTAGCGACATCTATGTTTAGCTCTTATCAAGAGACATCAACGCTCTTTTGGAACTAACCGCTCACCCAGAGTCGCTACTAAGCAATCAAATTATGATTGGTTTTTTGAAGTCTTTTTGTATTTTTCTATGATATGGTTTTCACGGGATAACCGCAAAAGTAACAAATTTGGAGTTGAAATAAAAATTTAAAAATACTCCATAAAAACCATCGTACGTACTATCATTGTGTCTTAAGGGCGGTAAACAAGGAATTACGAACGAGAATCTATTAGAAGCCCGAAGTCGAAGACTGAGGGCTTTAATGAGTCGATGTTCGTAATTCTAGTACCGCCTGCGACATACAATTTTTTTCATCACATTTACGAGTAAAATTGTATATTTTTAAAAGAAAAACTAATATTTTTTCAAAAACTGCCGATACCGCGGACTACGCTCTTGCAGCGCCAGCCTCCGCGCCGCCCTACCCCAGCCTGCCCATGTGCCCCACGGGCGCGCGCCGCGCTCGTGGCTCGTGCACACCATGCAGTATCACACTCATTTACCGACCTGGGCTTCATGACAACCAAATTAGTAGGCAATGACTCATTTACCGACCACGGTTTTCATGACAAGCACATTAAGGTCGAGGGTTTATTTGGGGGGTTGCAACCAAGGTAGCCTGCATGTTACGACACTGTTTACGAGCAAGTGTGATGAAAAAACTATATAATCATTAAATAGCAGCGACAAGGGAGAAAATAGTTTACAGATAGGTACACCACAAACCGAGAAACCCAGCGCGGATGATCACTGTTCAATTCCAGCCAACTTTTCATTTCTTTTAATAACAGGCCACAGAATATATTTTCTTGTATAAACATCCTTGTTCATACTTTCAATATTGTTTCGAGGGTCAATACCGAGTATAGCGGGATCCTATTCCGCCGCACGTGTATTGTGTATGCCTCGATGATTATTGTTCTCGAAAATTCACATGCTAACGATCCCCACAGCGGAACGAAAACAATTTCAGAAGCCAAACTGTTTCATTAGGGAAGATTAATGTTTACCAAAGATACGGAAAAAGTGTTTGGATCTTTTAGGTACAACTGTTCATTTTCTGTGCATCGTGCTTAACATATTATACTAGCTGTTTCCCGCGAGACCGTCCACGTAGAATTCGTTTATCGCTATCCCGCGGGAATCATGCAATTTTCCGGATAAAAACTACCATTTCCTTCCCCCGGACACAAACTATTTGTAAATCAAATTTCATCTAAATCGGTTCAGCGGTTTAGACGTGAAGATGTAACAAACAAACAAATAGAGTTACAAACGTTTGCATTTATAATATTAGTGGGATTCAACATTCACATTAAGGGGCTGTTTCACCATCCATTGATTAGTGTTAACTGACGGTTAAGTGTGATGCCGTCTCCGCCTATTCGAACAAAACAAATAGAGACGGCATCACACCTAACCGCCAGTTAACACTTATCAATGGATGGTGAAACAGCCCCTAAACTTACTATTTAAAAGAAGAAAGCTGAACCCGTCCCATTTGATTTTGTATGTATGTATGTAAACTCTTTATTGTACAAAATTAGTAACAAACACAATTGACAAACATTGAGATATACACATGTACAAAGGCGAACTTATCCTTTAAGCGATCTCTACCAGTCAACCTTTGAGTGGATGAGAGGAGCATTTTGTATTTACTTTCATAACCTAGCTGTTGCTACACATGCATAAGATAAAGCAGGAAATAAATTTGTATAACTGAATTTAAAGCGATTCGTTAAACCGTAAAATTAACCTTATCAATTTAGAATGCCATAAGCAGGAACGATATTCGTAAATTTTGAATACCGGGCAGAGGGTTGATGGACTAATATTAGCAGGTACGTATCACAAACCGCAAGATCATGAAAACGAACCTCTACCCTCCGCTGGAATACATAGCTAGGTTAACTTCCATGTTTGGGCCCCATACATTATTTATTACATTAGTTGTACGTTGTTTACGTTGGTAGCCGTTGAGCAAACTAACCGTCCTACCGCAGCTAATACGGACAAATTAATCACCATTCACTGTTTACGTATTGATGTGCTTAACTTCATCGCATTTCAGACCGACTTGAATCTGTTTATCGGCTAAAATACCACGATAATAGCATAAATTATGCTAACAATGAATGTTGTGGCGACAGTTATGCTATTCGTGTTTGGCAAACATTTGAAAACGTGTCAGTTGTTGCACAGTGTGCCACCATTATGATATCTTAGTAGCATTATCATAACGTTTAAATGACATTATTCTTTGTATGCAAACGTGCACGCTAAGTGTGGCTTATGGAGGAAAGAAGGAATTTCTCCGGCGGAAGCAGGAAAACGTCGACACGTGTTCAGTATAAAGGTAGATTTTTAAAGAAAATCGTTTTGAATATGCTGGGTGAAACTACTTTACTGCATTGAGTTTTCGTATTTTAATTTTTAATAACTTGGGCAGGTTTAATAAGACAGTGAATAAAATTATAATTTCTGTAATTTTTCGATTGTTACTTATTTTTACATAATTTACATATGAATTAATTTTTAGAGCAATTATTTAAATGATCAATAAGTTGTGTAACTGTCGCCAAATCGCAAACATAAATCTGGTAACGAATGGGGCGGCAAATGTTGTAAATCAAAACGTATCGTGCGTTTTAAGGCTATTAACGGGACCAATACAAACTAGAACGTCGTATAAAGTGATTAAAGTAACATTTCCCTGAGCGTCGGCAATGTTCTGGAGAATTATAATGTTGTTACGGTTCCCTACGCAACGAGTTGCCCAAATTATTTCGTACAACTTGCTGATGTAACTTCTCTGTAGTTGTCGCCATTGTTTATTATTTAGTTATTTATAGGTCAGTTGAATTTGATAAGTTTAGTGTCTGTTCTGACCTGAGAATATGTATTTACTTCTAGTACAGTATTCTAATAACATAGAGATAAAATTTTGTTTGTTTACGTGTACCTATGAGTAATTTCTGGGGGTACTGAAATGCTTCTAAAAAAAATCTGTGATGGAAATTTATGTCCTTGATAAATAAAGGTTTCGTTGTAAGCCAAAAATTTACCAAAATTCCCACTGGACGCAGAAGTCGTTGTCTGCAACAGATATGATTCTATCCCACGTCTGGGCTATGCCCACTTCTCTTTACCTTTACGTCTCCCAATCCTCTCCGCCATCTCCGCCTCGGCTATTTACAGCTGTTTACAAACATTTTGAACAATACTTTATTTTTTCCGTCTTTGTTCGTATTTATGGCCTTGTAACTGTTTTGTCTCCAAGAGGGAAGTAAGATGAGGGAAAATGTTGCATACATTCCATACTAATATACAGATATTTTTGTACAAAACGTATTAATTTAAAAACCTGCTTCACCCAAATTTTCTATCAACTAAAATTGGAACGGCTACCTCCCGGTAAAGGCAGATAAGACACGCTTACCTACAGCAGCTCAGAAACGCGGCATTTCAGAATTTTATTCTTAAACAAAATTCAAACTAAGGCGTAGAACAAAGTAGCATTAAATTTACGGCAAAGTAAGCGAAGCGTAAAACTCGTAAAAGTGCCTCATATGTCAATACCTTTTGAAATACGGTAATGGAAATGTGAAATAAAACAGAAAGCAAAGTATGATTAGTGAGTGCCATATGTCCCATAGCCGAGGTTTACAGCCACCCGGCCTCCTACCGCCCGCTGCAATACGAATCCATTTTAATATAAAATACATTTAAGTATTCACCACTATGACATTAAAGCACAGTTTGCTCTGCCAACCGTTT
>NC_133473.1:10422346-10440731 GCF_025370935.1 Choristoneura fumiferana
CGACCGACTTTACTTCCTGAAGAAATACTCATATTTCTTGTAAATTAAAATTAATTCAAATTAAATAAAATCAAAAACCCAATTGAAATTAATGAAATAAATTTTTACCGATTATCTATGACTCTAATTTGTTAACAAAATGGCGCACAGAAACTAAACCCCACTAGCAAATAAGATGTTGACTCTACGAATTAAATCCATCTGGCTCGCATTTTTGTGTCACCTCTAATTATAGCTTCTCTCCCGGGCTCTGGTATTTTCGCGCCAGCGACCAAACGACGCCAAGCTTACCAAAGTCGACACCGTTGACATTGCCAGCTCTCGCTTTTTCTTCTGCCAAATCCTTATCTCAAAATAGCAAATTTTAAACCGTAGAATTTATTTTTGAACTAAAATTTCTATTTATCTTGACACTATCCTAGCTTAACTTTCTAGTAAATACGTTTATTTTTATATTGTGCTACAAACAATAATAATTTCATAATATTTATATGTATTTGTCAAATACTTCAATTTTACCTCAACGTTTTAATTTTCTTAACTATCTAACAATAATCTTACTTCTTGATAATTTTCTACTTATTACTCCCTACACTCTTTGAATATAAAAGGCAATTACATCTTCTATTGTTCGTTATAAATGCTAATTTGCCTACAATTATAAACTGGTATCCCCAATTCGCGCCGTTTATTCATAGCTTTTTGTCGAATTTAACGTACTCAAAATTTGCTTATAATTTCGCCACGTTCCTACTTTAAGTCAGTGCGACAGAGTACTTGTAATTTCGTTTAACTAAATGTGTAATTACTCTGCTAATACTACTTCCGTTTTGAATGAAAACTTAAATTATAATAGATAATGAACCAATAATCTATACTATGATTACGTAAATGCTTGCATTTTCGGTTTTCTTAACTATTATAGCTAATTTCGACAAATTGCCCTTTCCATGATGCTTTCGTTGATATTTCTTTAAATTAACCTAATTATTAACATCAAATGTATCTAAGATCTACTCTAGACTAATACTAATGATGCTATTACTATATAATGTCTATTTTTGATGAATTTGTGACCATATTTCCTGTTTTTAGGTAAAATTTACATTTCCATTACCTAAAGCGACCTCTATAATTCCCACGTGAAACTAACTAAATAGCCTCCCAGGTTAATCTGCCGCTAATCCAGTTCGGCATTAGTTCACTAATTTTCCATGACGCCTACCATTAATTCCTTTAATTGACCATAGATGGCGTTTTTTTACATTAATTATTATACCCGAACAACACAATTCTAATCTCCAATTAAATTTAACATTTACTCATTAAATTGACTGCTAAATTATCCCTGCTTTAATTACATCGACATTCTAATCTCAATTACTCTTATTTAACTGTCTTTGTCGACATGTTTTTGTTTCGAGTTTCCATCAAACCTTCATAGATGGCCCCACTAACAATTTTCTACTAATTTATTCCCAGTGACGGTCGTGTGACACATCCGAACCGTTACAGTATACTGATACGACTATGAACCTTTAACGCATTCCCTGCCACCTGACTTGACTTGACTGACCACAGGTGCCACCGACGCACATGTGCGTTCAAAATGTATGAATAATTATGACAGCGGCACTGGGGGGAAGTTCCAAAAACGCATATATGCGTCAGTGGCAGTGGATGCGCGTTAATTTAATGAGGAGAAGGAAAAAAGTATATCATAGTAAAATAAGCTAATAAACTGTTACTGAACCAGTAAGCTGCACCTTCGGCCTCATCTACACCATCATCAGGCGAGATAGAGGTCGCTTTAGCCAGTCTTAAATTAAAAAAATATGTAGTACGAAATTCAGGTAGCCCTAACCGTGGTAATAGGGCAGCTAATATTAACGGTACAAAAACATACTAAATGGGCAGATGTTTCAAGAAGAATCAAGCTATAGGGAAGAAAATTTTAAGTGTCGCTACCAGGCCATTGAATATCGGTGCACTGTAGGTCTTTCTACAAGGTGGGCCTGGTCAAAGTCACTGATAAGAGGTTCATTAGCTATTGATCTTATTTACGAGACATAGGCTTTTAGGTATAGATCTAGCAACGTTTAGTGAATGAATTAAAGAACAACAGGCCAAAACAATTGTGCATCAAAATCCCCATCTAAAAGCTTGTCGCGCGGCTAATGATGTTAATGACAAAGACTAACGTTAAGTTATTAGCTGGCAAAAGTCATTAATTTAATATGCAAATCACATGCCAGGCTAATTTGTTTTTATGAATACACGTAAATTCATATTTAACGCAGGCTTCAATGTAGTTTTGTTCATCACATGTAGTTCGTTATAATCAGATGGAGCTGAAATGTCCCGTAATTATGCTCTGACAATGGCTGTATTGTCACGAGCACTTGATATCCGGTGTTCCTAAATTATTCACATTAATTCAATAGGAACATTATCCCTATTGAGACTCGTATCGATTGTGTTTGGTTTACTTCGCCATATAAATCCATACTAATACCTATTATAAATGCGAAAGTGTGTTGTTTTTGTGTTTGTATGTTTTTCCGTCTTTCACGTCGAAACAGAGCGACAGATCGACGTATTTTTTGCCATAGAGATAGCTTATGGGCCCGAGAGTGACATAGACTACTTTTCATGCCGGAAAAATGCACAGTCCCCGAGGGAACAGCGCGCGATAACCGAATTCCACGCGGGCGAAGCCGTGGGCAAAAACTAGAATTTAATACAGCAGAAAACAGTTATGGCCTTAGTTGACTTATAGAAAGTAAAAGTAAGATAATGATAAAGAATACTGTTACACGTCAGAAAAGGATAAACTGTTTGAACTTCTCGAGGCATTAATGTTAATACAATTTTGTACAGTCACCAGTATTAATATCTGCCACAGTGGAGCGTGCAAAAATATCTGACACGTCCTCCCGGCCCTAGAAATAAAGTCGTATCAGATATTTATGCACAATTGTTGTGTCAGATATTGGTGCTGGTGACTGTACCTACACGGTTTTCAAAATAAACTATTCCTCTCATGAGCATGTCAGAAATAAAATTTCTAATAATAATCAATAAAATTGTTTTTTTTTTTAAGTTGGAATAATTCACATAAGATGAGTTCAAGCGGAAATAATTATTAAGCATACCTAAGTAAGTTTGATCTATGGAGCTGCAAATATGCATTTTAATATTTGTGACGCTATTTCATTACAGGTTCTCATCGGTAGTAGCAGTCAAACGCGTAATAACTAATTTGTACAAAGATATTTAACATTAGAGTGTGATTGTAAGGCATATTGAATGTTTTTCACAATTATTGCGGAATCTATTTGTTGCGAATTACCTATAACAGAATCCAAGTGTTCAATTAAATTTTGATTTTCTCAAACACACATTAAATAGAAAGCATGCATGTAAGTATATTGATATATTGCAATAATAAGTGAACAAAACAATACTTCGCCTTGTATTTTTTTTTTATGGTATAGGGGGCAAACGAGCAGGCGGATCGCCTGATGGTAAGCGATTACCGTCGCCCATGGACACCTGCAACACCAGAAGAGTCACAAGTGCGTTGCCGGCCTTTAAGGTAGGAGTACGCTCTTTTCTTGAAAACTTGAAGGTCATAGCGGTCCGGGAATACCGCAGGCGATAGCTCATTCCAGAGTTTTGCTGTGCGAGGCAGGAAATTTCTGGAAAAACGCACAGTAGAGGACCGCTAACCATCTAAATGGTATATCGTCAAGATAGATTCCACTTTGTTTTTCGAGCAGTGTTCTCTCCGGCTCGTACGGAACGTTTAACAAACATCCCGTACTGTGATCGTCTAACAAAATTTAACGAGAACCATTCGAATTCCCAAGGTATTTCAATAGGGGAAACTACGCGCAAAAGTAGCCAAAGTGCTTTGGAACGCGTTCACGGTTTTATTATTTACGACCTTGAAAATTGCACGAGTAACCCGCCGCAGCCGCTGCGGTCACGCCCACTTTATGGCCACGCGTTAGCGAACGCCTTCAAATGCTTTTGGTTTTGGCTCTGTTTACTGATGATTTAAATGCCATCATCCGCTGGAAGCAAATATATTGCGAAATAAAGATCGATCGAGATAACGAAATACTTAACGAAATATTTAAAATTAAAGATGCCAATGCATTCGGATGGGTCTTATGTGTTTGTTATCTTGTTCGAATAGGGCAATGGAAGAATTGGGGCTTGTAAAATTATCATATAACAATTGAATAATGTACTCGAATAAATACACATAGGTAACGAAAGAAATAAAAATGTTTTCCTTCCAAAATTCATGTCCTAAATTTTTCGCCGTTACTGCTGTACCAGTACTGCGCACCAGTTGAACGCACCTAAATTATATACTTTTCAAGATTGGTTTTTGGAGTCTTTTTGTATTTTTTATTTCAACTCCAAATTTTGTTACTTTTACGGTCATCCCGTAAAACCATATCGAAAAATTTCGAAACTACAAACTGAAACATAGATGCACAGAAAAACCAGTAAAATAGACCAGCGCTGGGAATCGAACCCAGGTCCTCGGCATTCCTTGCCACGTGCTATACCGCTACACAACCACTGGACAGGGGTACAGACACGAATTTCTCCTATGCATCACATATCTCAGCTTGTTTTCTTTCTTATTTAGTCACTTAAACTGCGACACTAGCGACATCCATGCTGTAGCCCTCATCGAGAAACTTTCAGCATTCCATTGGAACTAACAGCTCACCCGGACAAGAGATGTCGTTATTAAGCAATCGAATTAAGATTGATTTTTGGAGTCTTTTTGTATTTTTTATTACTTAAAGACTTTTACCATGCGCGACATTTCTATTTTTCCTGTTACTATTTATGAGTATTATCCATCTAATTCTTAACTAATTAAAATATTAAGTCATTTAGACATGAACCGATCGCTTTGAACTGGTAAAAACGTTGTACAAGTTTGCAGATTGTTAGCTACTCGTTTCATGTAACACCGTTTACATGTGTAGGTAAGCCAGGGTTTATTTATATGTTTGTTAGCACCTATAAGTTTGAGAATCTTAGTTGGTTAAATAACAAACAAGTCCTAATCTTAACTTGCTAATGTGATTAGAACAATCGCAAACATTCACGAACGCTGTGGTCACACGCTACTTACAAAGTTAAATTCACTTCACTCACTACCAAGTAAGTAACTGTGCAAGCAAATGCAGAACAAATGAACATGAAGCAACGAAATTCACTATAATTGCATTAGTGATTAGTGCTTTATAACAATTGTTATGAATTGGTAAGAGACAATGTACAAATGAATGCAAGTGAGTGCTCGAAATTTTAACTATAGGTACCTAATCACTAATGCACTACAGTGCATTTCGTTGCTTCATTTCATTAGTTCTGCATTTGCTAATATATTAATGCGACGTGGTACAAAAAACACAATTTATCATTATCAATAAATAATATTGTGAACAAAATGCAAAACTTGTGTATGTAAGTTTTAGTTTTGTTAATTGTGTTTCTTCCAGTATCTATGCTTCACAAGTTTTACACTTGTAAAGCTGCATAACTTAGTTTGTCAATTACTTAACATAACGTTCTTCCTAAGCTTTTTCTCTTTGATAGTTTAAATCAAAACTGGGGTGGTTATTTTTCGACGATACCTAAATGAGAGAATGTAAGATACCTAATTTCAAAACTGACATGCAATACTTTTTATTCCAAGTTAACGAAATAATTCTATGCGAGAAAAATACTACAGATTTTATGTTACCCCACTGTTAAATAACTATAATATCAAAGCAGACAAGGTATTCAAATTAAGCGTGTTTACTATATTTTCAAGTATTCGTTTGACTCCAATTTGCAACAGACCATTATTAGGCCACTATAATTAACAGTCACTAATTGTACAAATTGTATAGTCAACCGCTAAGAAATGATCCTTAGGGTACTTTAAAAGTATTAATGGGAGTCGCTGAATATTTGGAACAATTGGCTGTACTGATTTTATTCATACCGTTTAGTAGCACTACACTTTCTACTGACTCAACGTATCCAAACTTTCACTCTTAAGATAACCTAAGTACAAGTACAGAATAATAATCAAGCAAAGCTGAAATATAAGTAGCAGTATGACACGATAACACACCTCACAATTTGCCAGTACTTCGATATGAATGCAAGATAAATCGCCCGTATAAATTTCATGTCACGTAAACTGGTAAAAATGCTATCGGCGAGGAATTGATACGGCTCGCGGCGAATGGCGGCATTTGCGGTAGGTCAATGGATTGAGATATTATTAATCCGCAATTTGTAACTTAGCGGCAGATCAAGTAACAAACTGAACTCGAAACTTTACAGATCGCATTCGACTTTGCGTTTTATCGAAATTACCCGTTATACGTTACCCGTGTTGAGTTTAATTAATAATACGGACTTTAATGCTGCTTTTGGTGAAAGTTGTGAGCAGAGCATGTTCTGAGACTAGATATACATTGATATTAAGAGTACTTTAAAAAAGTCAATAACCGCGCAGAATTATAACTACAAGTCACCAGAATTTACTTAATATATTTCTAAGACTAACTTTAGGTTAGGTACTATTGAAGTATCAAACTCACATGCACAAAATGCAAATTAAACAAGTGAAATGATGCAAAGTTCTCACCTGAGATGCCATCGTAGGTCCACCATTCTTCCCAGCTGACGCCGCTCACGGCTGCAATCAAACCGACACTAATTAAGTCTGCACAATTCTCATTATGAGCACTCCTAACACCTGGCTCGAGTGCGAGCGGCGAGCGGCACGTGCCCTGCGCTTATAAATTCTTCATACTTCATTTTAAGCCCGAGGGAGAGACGTGGCTACAATGTTTGTAGCACTGGCGTAGTGTACGGTCGTAGCGGTTCTACAGCGATATTAGAGTTTTGTGTTGGGGCACATTTTGCTATGAGTTTTGCTAACAACCTGATAGTATTTAGAAGAGAAAAATGTTGCGATTGGGTGAAAGTGAATTACTATCGAGCTTTTTTGGTCTATGTATCTCCTATTTTGTCCTTTTATTTGCGGGTAAAGTCTTTATCAAAAAGATTGTTTGCTTTGCTTTGGTACTAAACCAAAAATATTCATACGCGTACTGAATAAATATATCTGGTAAATGCGACTTTTGATCTCATTTACGAGCCGTCTGACTGTATCATGATAAATTACGCCATATTAAATTTTTGTAAGTTCTTCGAATTGAATCCGGCATACGAATACTCTGTGAGTAGTCATGCTGGCTAGAATAATTTTCTAAAACAAATAAAAGTCTTCGTTTCTGGAAGTTATTAACAGCGGAGTGTTGGTACAAATGTGCCGACTTATAATGAAATAATATGTAGGTATTATGGGCTTTCTAAATTCACTATTGGGTCGGCCGTAAACGAGCAATAATTTAATAAAAATAGAGACCACAACGCAATGACCTAGGCTCTATTAGTTTGAACAAAGCAGCTAAAGTAAACAGCAATTCTGCAAGAGCAAAAGTCGGAAGACGTCAGTAATCTATAAGTACTATTATTTGTTTATTTTCTATTCTATGTTAATTCTCAAAATGTCACCGATAAGATCACCAATCAAGTTCTCTGTATTGCAAAATTAGCTTCAGGCCTTCAGGTAGCCACGAGTTTAGTGTAAATATAATTATGTTGGCAGCTGACCAATTACATAACAAAGCTTTGGCTCACCTGTAACAACGGGAAGTTTATCAAACAATTATACTATGCTGGATTATGAATGTCCAGGAATTTGAAGCGGTTCGTGATGAAGCTATTAAGTATAATATTTATTATAATATTATAATATTTGAGTGTTCCCTCCTTACGTAAACACGAGGTAGGTATTACAAAATATTAAGAAGTGTTCAGTTGCTTTGAAATATTTCTCAGTTTCATATTACGTTAGTCTTAAAAAAGTGTAGAATTTTAACACCATAAATGCTCTCGGATTACGGCAGACGGATTTTCAGAAGATTAAAATTTCTAATTTGAGCTTCCTGGAGTTCTCTTAATTAAGATTATGAGATTATGATACTCATAATATTTAAAAGCAATTAATTCAAAAATACTCAGACGAGGCTCTCCTGATATAATTATCTTTTGAGCATGATTTGCGTTTATTAAGATAAAAACAGAGATAAATATTTTATTAAATCAGGTTTTATGAAGACGTCTTAATAGTGTTAAAACGTTAAAAGTGGGTAACGCGATTAGTTTCAAGAATTAGTTATGATTATTACTAAATTTTGATATGAGTATTAGTTTTAAGTAGCTATTTATATAGTAAGTCTTTGATTACATAGAAAATAAGTTTTAAAACCTGACTTCGGTAGAAATCACAAGAGAAAAATCTGTCCAAAATAGAGGATAGCCGTTATCACATGTCAGCTAGCTCTAAGGATTGCTTGTTTGCTATAACTGTAAGATTTAAGATGTACACAACCACGGCTATCCTCTGATGTTGGTAAGGGTTTTGGATAAGAGCTTTTTCTTGCAACTAATATCTTCTGGGTCTTAGTTACGACTACTAATAAGTGCTAAAATTACCTTGACGTTTCGATCACATTGCAACGGCCATGTTCAGGGGTAGTAGAGTTGCAATTGTTACTGAAGATTTTAGCTATTAGGTGAATTACAAAATTTATGTATGACTTTATATTGAACATTTTCTTGTTTCATACTTTTTAGAATGCTAGAGTTAGTTTCTGAACTTTATATTTATTATGTTAAATGGTTTACACCTACCGCGATTTTCATTTCGATTCATTCAATTTTCATTACGCGATTTCGTATTGATGCATTTTCCATTCAGTTATTAAACCACAAAAAGTTTTAATCACAAATCAGTCCTCAAGAGATCCTCATTCGAGATACTCTTCGTAGTTTCATAACTTAACGAAACAAACAAAATGGAACACTGAAAATATATCCTGAAGCGTGCATTCGAAACATACTCGTACACCGGGCTCGAAACTTACTCGATACACGCTTGATTTATGATTTTAATTTAAATTTTTGCATTCGCCAGGCGAAGTTTGTTGTGGACGCGCCGCCTGCATCGCAAATATATGTCGCAGAGCCGAGATCGTTTCCAGTTTCGATTCGATACAGCTTGAGCGAACTGTCGACTTTTAATCTTTTAATGCTACTCAACAAACTCCAGCCCCTGGGAATACGTTTATATTGGAAATATTTTTCAGCCGCGCATTACGTTTGTTGATACTTATTTACTTTGGTTACTGAGTTTTCAATCCGTTTGAGTTTTAGGATGCAGAAACTCTCCCAATAGAACACGTTCCTGCACACTAATTATTTATTACAGCTTTTTATCGAAAATTTACAGGAGCTCTAGCTCTTTATGTTATTTAGCTACGTTTCTGTTATTGAGTAAAAATGTTTGTGGAAACGTTTAATATTTTATTAACTTATCGGGAATCAGTTTGAGCTGCTACATGTAGTATTGAAATATGTTATCAATAAAGCTTTTAACTATATAGATCACTAACGCAATACTTAATATAGCTGTTTTAAGCCTACGGTGTTAGGAAAAAAAATAATGAAGAAAAAAACTCTTAAAATTTTATTTCAATACATAATATGAGACGGATATCAAAAGAATATAAACTGCCGTTTGTCATTTTTTTTGTCGTAGAGATATCTACTGCACTTAGCGAGTTCGAAAGCCTGAGTGAGCTTTACTCGGGCTTTGAACGGCTTACAGCAACTTTACCGCCTACAACAGCACCTGAGACCAGCGTGCAACCGATGCAGCCATAACTGTAAACAGATTCAAATTTGAAATAATACGTCGTCTCAACCAACCCGTGAGCCTTTTAATACAAACAAGTCAATAAACAAGCAGGACTTGTATGTCACTCTCATGTGTAAAAGCTTTATTTTTTATTTTTAACTGCATTGAATACTACGAGTATACAAAGTTTTTAAAAATGTATTCGGAATATTTCAGCCGTTGGTTGGGTTAGTTTGATTGAACGCACTGCTCGTGTTACACAAATATACTTAATGAATATTAATTTTAATTATTTTATTTTGACCCAGATGATGACATGCCTAATTTGAAAATTGTACACCTTTAAGGCAACATCATAGCTGTACTGTATATACCATAACTGTCACCTTAATACCTATGTTGACTAAATAAATGATATTTGTATTTGTATTTAGAATACACAAAATACCCTAAATATTACTTCTTAGGAGTCCAATCCAATCAATTCTCCAATCAGGAGTCGTAATTTATACTCTAGATTTTCTACAATTACGTATACATATATGGTCTTTTCCAATTTGCTAAACAAAAAGTAAAGTCTGCACCCGAGTTATAAAGCCTTGTTTAAATTTTAGCCAAGCATACCAAACTACCTATTTCTTAATTGCCAATGGTGCACTAAAATTCTTATCTGTTTCTATTTAATGCGTTCCTAAGGTATTTCTACGCACGATATCCAAACCTCCATACTAATATTACAAATGTGAAAGTAATTGTTTCTGTCTGTCTTTTACCTCTTCACATTTAAGTTGCAACTTTCTTGAAGAATCCTGGATACATTTTGTAACACATAAGATTTCGTAATAATAAACAAAAATCACTTAAAAATATATTACTTATTATGTTTTAAAACTAAAAAGATTAATTTTAATCTCGTCAACTTTTATTGCGTAAAACGGAACTCTTTTTCAATATAGCTTGACTTTGTTTATCGACCGAATCGATTCACAATCTTTTGACTCGCATCATCTGTCAATTAGTAAGAGAGCGAAGGTCCTTAAATGCGTCTTTGTATCGAGTGTTTCGTATTGTTTGATGCTTTGAACTGTTATTCAATTTTGTTATGACCGGTTTTGTTATTTTTTTTTTGGTTATTAGTTTTGATATAGTGCCAAAGAAGACCGCATGGTTTGTGAGATCCCGTTAGACAAGCAAAAACAAGCTACGCGGATGAAGCCGCAGGCAAAAACTAGTTAAAAATATAAACTATCACTAATAAAATCGATTATACACCCTTAGCAGATCGTACCTTAAATCGATTCGAATTTATATTGTCACAACCCTTTAATTGCTTAATGACATGTGTGATGACATGTGTCACCGTACCCATCCTATCCGAAAAGTACTATAGTATATTCGTTAAAGTGAATCCTGTATTCTCCCGCTTTAGCTAAAGTAAAATAGGTGCCTATTTATTGAAACAGCATACTGCATAAGATTGAAATTTTATGCATTGTTGGGTTTTGCAGACGCGACTGCTCCATGAGAGAGCAAAGTGCTCGCCTGGGAAATGCCAGTCAGCGTCTGTTCTCGTCACAACTATACTGTGAATCTAGATCGTGAGTACCCGAGCTCTTTAGAAAAAAAAACGTGTTTTTTTTTACACCAATCAACACAGTCATGTATGTATACATTACAAATAAACAGATGCTTAGATCCTACTTATATTACAAATGCGAAAGTTTGTGAGTGAGTGAGTATGTTTATTATAGCGATAAAATCTCGAAACAACAACCGATGGGCTTAAAGTAATAAATTGGACATGATTGTTTTTAATATAGCGTCAATGAAAACCACGATTTGATTTTCTGTAATTCCCAAGGGATTTTTTTTCCGGCCGGCAGGGAAAGTACTTTTAAGTGTGCGAAGCAAATTCAGATTCAAATCATTTATTCAGTAAAAAGGCCGCAATGATTAGATTAGATTAGATTAGATTTATTTATTACCTTTTGAAAAAATACATTATAAGCACATGTCAGTTAATTAAAAGAAATTCACAAAAGGATCGTCAAATGTATACAAAAATAAATAAATCTTATTAAGTATAATAAATAGTCAGCGAGAATAAAAAATAAATAAATTTAAAATGTCAAATTCGAATTCAATTCAATAATAATAATTAAAGCAAAACAAGAATATTCTTAAATCTAAGTCAAATTTATGCAATAGGAACCAAACGAACATCAAATAATTAAAATGTCAAAATACAATAAAATAAATATGAAATTAAAATTCAGTTCACAACACTGTGAAAATGACAACAAAACAAAAACAAGAGTACAAAACAGGTAAGTACATAAAAACAAAAATGAAATGCATATGATGTGTCAACATAAATTTCACTGTATTCTTTTAAAGAGTACAATGACTTGTCTAAAAGAAATTTTTTAGTATGCGTCCAAATGTCTCATCCGAACATTCATTTTTTATGTCCGCGGGTAGCCGTTCATAAAGCCTAGGGCCCAAGACGCGCGGGTTTTATCAAGCAGCGCCAACCGCCGCGGCACTGCTTGCAGTCGCCCGGTCTAGCGGTTATTCTGCCTGGATATTGACACGTTTAAACGAATTAATATTTTGGCGTGTAAACATAATAATATCGTAAACGTACTGCGAATAATGCGTCAATATCCCAAATTTCTTAAATTGGTCCCTGCAAGAGTCCCTAGGCCTTAATCCTGCCATCGTGCGCAGAGCTCGCTTCTGGATTTTAAACACTCTGTCAGAGTTTGTCGAATTTCCCCACAAGATGATGCCGTACGACAAGAGTGGGCAATGGGCACTTTTACACGTCATTTTTTAAACTATCAGCGCTTTCGGAAAGATCATCATTGCCAAGAAGAATGCGCCGCAAGAAACTTGGCAGAAAGTATTTTTTTCATAATAATATAATTACAAATAAAATACTTACAAACCACAGTAGGTATACAATTAAAGAAAAAATACGAAAAAACTGCGCGGGTAAACACTAGTATTTTATATTATTTAGAGCTTAGTTAAAAATATTCGTATTTATCACAGTATTACACACTTGCATTGTGAAGCTCTACCAAGCTCACACCTGCGATCCGTAGCTTTAATAGTCAGGATCACTATTACTTAGTTAATTCTATCATAATTATGGAAATTAATCGACCGTAGGCATTTTGTAGGTCATGTGTCCACATATTCATATCTTTCAAAGGTATGGTGACGCAATCAAACATTGAAACGTTAGCGATTCGCCACCGACGAACCCCACAAAGAGCTTCTACCGTGCATCGGAAATGAATCAGTTTCGTTTTGAATGAGCCAAATGATATAAAGCATATATCTTTGCATACGCACGCAATTCATTAAGAACTTTAACGTCTATGCAGCACTGCTCCAAACAGAAAATGTCCTGTAAAACAAAATTTAACAGGATGCACTACTCGACATTGTACTTTCCGTGCATTTTTAAAGCAAAGTTTGCGAATTTTTTATACAGTGAGATTCATTAATCATTTTTAAATTGTTTTCTCTTTTTACATGAAGTATTTTAAAGCAAATTTGAAAAAATACGGTACGCAAATAATTTTATAAATGTGGCATTTTATAATTCAGTTGCATTCAGCTTATGGAAGAGATTTTCCGATGCAGTGAGCCGTAGTTGGACGGGACGAGCGAAATTGTTATCGGTGTATGAAATAAATAAATAAAATTCACGTGGAAAATAGGCAATTTCACGGTGCATGGACGTTCTTTGCGTGGCATGTGCAAGCTCGCGGTGTCGCCAGCACCCACTGACGAAAGCGTTGTGGAGCGGGTAATTTTAATATCCAGCGTCGTCTTGTTCATCTACCGAAAATACAATGGTTTTGTAGAAGATAAGTTTATGTTATTTATTTACTTGTGTGGATATTTAGTTCATGTTATATTTTTTTGATGTATTATTTGCTTACATTTATACTCACAAGATTATTTTCACCTTTTCCAATAGTCCAGCGCGCCCGAAGTTTACACAGATCACTATATCGATTCTAAACATCGTTCGCGAGGACCTATGAAGTAAATGCTAAATTAGAACACCATCTGATTCTGTCATCTTGTGCCTGAGCATCTATTATAGTTAGTATTTCATATGCTACTGTATATTTACGTATTATTCTAACTGTTGTATGTGTTATTGTATGTTTTTTTTTGTTCTGTTTATTTGCACCCCAGCTTCTGAATTTAATCCTTTCAACGTATTTTGTTAAATGTTCTGAATTACTCTTCAGCAACAAAGGCCACTTGCTTCTTATTTTGTAACTTTTCTCCATTTACCTGTTTTCTGTAGGTATTGTTTTTTTATGTGGTGTTCAATAAAAAATCATTATGTCGTAATGTCTAACCAGATTATTTTCAAAGCAAGCGAGTACCTTAACAATTTCAACATTTTACGTGTGCTGGTGTTTACTACTTGGACCAGATTTGGGCAATAAATTCACTTTTTACTTAGACATGGATGCCTCTGGGATCTGTGAGCAGACTATAACTTTAAAATTTAGCTTGAGGTCTACGGGCCACAGAGTTAGTCACAGCTTAGAAGTGAAATAAAATTTCTACGCTTTAATTTTCACATTCATGTGAATATGAAAAACTGATTACTCTCGAGTTAGACATTTTATTTTGTTTGTTTAAAATAACTATCATATATTTACAATTGACAACGTATTTTAGTACCTACGTAACTATGGGTAGGCAGTATCGAGTGATTGATTAAAACTGCTTTCTGTATGTACACAGTCGAGTTCATAAACTTGTGAGCCAAAATTTGATCAAAAATATCTGAACACGCTTCTATGCCGTTATACCTATTTATGCAGTATTTACCTCTATTGACATTTCGAGTTTGAGGTTTGTATACTTAACTGTTACAGCGAAGGAACGAAAAGAAAGGGGGTCCCCATACAAACCTATTGTTTTTGTTCTATCTCCATAACGTTTGAACATACAAATCTCAAACTCGGAATGATAATAGACATAAATTTTCTCTAAATCAACAAATAATAAAAGTCGCTCAAGCATAAGTCAGTGTTAAGAAAAATATTTGAAGTTTGTAATTTGTCTGTTATGGTTTGTAAATTACGAACAGTGTTTTCCTATTGCTCACTTTTGGATGGGTTTTCATTTTATGTTTCGTTACTTATTCACCAAAAAGTTACTTAAGTACACAAAACTATTTAATGACAAATTCACTTACAAAATTTGGCTAAAAAGGTGACCTAGCTGGGTTAAAATAGGTAAAATAACGAGTCACGCCAGGTGGTAGGCTGCCCTCCCTTAGAGCGAATTACAGGGGGCATGGTTTTCTTGTCAGCTCTTTGCGGTGGTATAACAATAATTGCGGTTTACTTCTCACCCAATAGAAGCCTGGCTGAATTTGAGCAATTTCTATCCGAATTGGAAGCTCTAATCACCCAGACACACCCCCATCCCGTCGTATAGCAGGAGATCTCAATGCTAAGTCGTTGGCATGGGGATGCCAAGAACGGATGTGGGGGGAGACGTGCTGTTGGAGTGGGTAGTTGTTTCGGGTCTAATGGTACTAAACCAAGGGAATTCAGAAACGTGCGTGCGACAACAAGGTGGTTCCATAGTAGATGTGACGTTTGCAGCGCCGCACTAGCAAGTCGTATTCGAGATTGGCAAAGTAATGGTCAATGTAGAGACTTTGTCTGATCACCGTTACATCCGTTACGACGTTACTGCGTTGCCATCAGTCCAAGCTACTACAGCAGAAAGTGGCTCAATCGAGGATGGCCCGCGTTTGGGCTTTTGAAACAAATAGATCGGGAGCTCCTGGAGTGAAGCTGCTACAGTTCAAGCCTGGCTGCCAGCACCAGGCGAAGATATGGAGGTGGAACAAGAAGCAGAATGGTTCGAGAGGCTATGTCACATGTATGTGATGCAGCAATGCCTCGGCAAACCGATGATGCCTAAACGTCAGGTCTATTGGTGGTCGGCAGAGCTATCCTGAATTGCGTACTCAGTGCGTAATTGCTCGCCGAAGGTACCAACGTCAGAGGCGGTTACGCCAGAATAGGGACGAAGAGGCAGAGGCTCGGCTTTATGAGTTTTACAAAGCGGCAAAAAAGACGCTAAAAGTGGCGATAGGGAAAGCGATTGAGTGTCCAGGAAAGAGTTCCTGGATACCTTGAACGCTGATCCTTGGGGTAGGCCCTACAACTTGTGAGGGCTAAGTTGCGCCTGGGCTCCCCTTTGACACAGACTCTCCAACCGCAATTTCTGGAGCAAGTGGTTGATACTCTGTTTCCCGCGTCAAAGAGAACATCGTCCGCCATCATGGCAATACCATCGACAATAGACAGAAGTGGAGATACCAGCCGTCACGGAAGCCGAGATGAGAACAGCTATGTTGAAAATGAAGGCACGGAATACGGCTCCAGGACCAGATGGAATTCCGGGGCGCGCGTGGTTCTTGGCCCTAGAAGCGCTCGAGCCCAGACTGAGAGCGCTCTTCACCTCGTGCTTACGGGAAGGCCAGTTTCCCAAAAGGTGGGAAATAGGCAGATTAGTCCTGCTACAAAAGGAGGGGCGACCAGCGGACTCACCCTCCGCCTATCGACTATAGTTCTGCTTGATGAGGTGGGGAAACTCTTTGAGCGGATCATCGCTTCGCGTCTCGTTAAGCACATGACTGACGAAGGACCCGATCTGGCAGACTGTCAATATGGGTTCCGGTGTGGCCGGTCAACGGTAGACGCCATCTTAAGGGTTAAGAGTTTGGCAGAGGAGGCAGTCTCCCAGGGTGAGGTATTGCGCGGTGTCCTTGGACATTGTCAACGCCTTCAATACTTTGCCTTGGGAAAACAACACGAAGCCCTTGGTTTCCACAGAGCTCCCCCATATCTATGCCGCATAGTGAGGCTACCTTTCAGAAAGGTATGTAGTCTTCCGCGGGCAAGATAGGTGGAGACAGCGGGAGATGGCGTGTGGGGTTCCGCAGGGGTCGGTCTTGGGGCCACTCCTGTGGAACATAGGATACGACTGGGTGCTGCGGGGGCAACGTTCACTGGGCGTCAATATAGCTTGCTACGCTGATGATACCCTGGTAACTGCCCGCGGCACCAACTTTAGTGAGGCAGCGATTTTGGCCACGACAGGGGTTGCACAAATAGTAAACCGGATACGAAAGCTCGGCTGGAGGTTGCACTACACAAATCCGAAGCGATCTGCTTCCACAGACCCCGAAAAGCACCCCAGTCGGTGCACACATTGTGGTCGGAGGTTCCAACATTGCCGTCGCGCCCACGATGAAATACCTGGGAATCGTGTTGGACAGCCGTTGGAGCTTCCGACCACACTTAACACGTTGGCGCCAAAACTTCTAGCTACTGCTGCAGCCCTGGGACGTCTTCTTCCTAACCTAGGGGGACCACGTCTTTATGTCGGCGACTGTACATGGGAGTCGTACGCTCAATGGCTCTTTACGGTGCTCCTATATGGGCTGACACCCTGCACAACCAGCAAATTGCTCTATTGCGTAAGCCACAGCGGGTACTGGCTGTCAGGTGTCCCGCGGATATCGGACAATATCCGGAGAAGCGGCTTGTGTGCTGGCTGGTTGTCTGCCCTGGGACCTTGATGCGAAGGCCCTCGCTGCTGTTTATCGTTGGCGCGAGGAAGCGCGGTCTCGGGACCACTGGCCGGCGCCACGGGAGGTGGATGCAAAGAGGAAGGAGCTGTTCCAAGCTGCGGTAGACACTTGGGCGGACCAGACTGGAGCACCCGACTGCAGGTATACGTACAGTGGAGGCTATCCGCCCTGTGCTTAGGGACTGGCTGGAGAGAGAGCATGGCGCACTGACATTCCGGCTAACACAGGTCCTCTCGGGCATGGATGCTTCGGGAGGTACCTGTATAAGATCGCGAGGAGAGAGCCAACTCCAGTGTGCCATGAGTGTGGTTGTACCGAAGACACTGCCAACATACACTAGAAGTGTGCCCAGCTTGGGCAATCGAGAGACAAGATCTTGCTGGGGTCGTGGGCCCAATTTGTCTTTAACATCCCTGTTCATGAAATGACAAATGCGAGGATGTGTGGGAGAGCGGCGATTTTCTTCTGTGAGGAAGTGATGTCACAAAAGGAAAGCGCCGAGCGGGCCAGGGAGCTAACTCGCTAGCAGACCCTGTGCGCCGCAAGAGAGCTGGGCGCCGGCGTATCGCCCAAGATCGCCAGCTCCCACCTTAACTAAGGACCTCAGGCCACGGATACGGGACGTCCGTGACCCGCAAGTGCAAGGTCCCGAGGAGAATGGCGTGCTAAATGTTCCTAGCATGCCATTGGTGGGAAAGGGGGTTCAAGAATGGCTCCCCTAGAAGATGAATCCGGAACGGATAACCGCCTCCTGGCGATGTAGCGGGTTATTCCGTTGTACCGCTGCGTCGCTGCAGGGCGGCGAGGAAGGAACATCCCGGGGGTTTTAGTGGGTAAAACCCCACTAACCTCATCGGCCTCCCCGTGATGATGGGGTATCTGGTGGCAGATTTCCCCGGGAAACAAAAAAAAAAAAAAAG
>NC_133473.1:10440831-10444196 GCF_025370935.1 Choristoneura fumiferana
TAATTCTTTTTCTCCCTCGATCGATCGAGTTTTTGCCCGCTACCCACCCGCTACCTTTACTAGAACTAAAATACGAAAACTTTTTGAAAGATTCTTAACTTTATTGACTAAATACCTAGTACTTACTAGCTGTATACCGCGAGTTCGTTGGCAAATTATTCGCATACAGTCAAACCGCGGAAGCTAAAGGAACAATTAATCAGGATAAAAAGTAACCTACGTAGTAATCCATGATATGTATTCATAAAAAAAATCTGAAATTTCACCAATATTATCCCTTAGCCGTTGCGTGATTACTTATTTACATCCAAACATCGTGAAATTATTTGAAAATTTCAATATTACTAAAATTAGTAGGATGACGTTCCTGCAATGTATTTAAATATAATTATTAATATAAATAGAAATATAATTCAAAAAGGAATGTATTTTAACTAAAAATTGTATCGGTCTCACTTTATTTAACTATTTTTTTTAAAGAATGATGGCCAGATGGTTCCAAAGGAAGAACAGCGCAGTTCGCAAGACCGGAACATTGCTGATTTCGGACCATTTCGTGAATGCGTTACTATTTTTTTTTTATTTTTATCATTCGTACCATGCCATGAATAAATGTTTTCATTCTTTCTTCTTTTTTTCAATGTTTGGTAAACCTATTGTTGGCTACATCTTGTTAAAATTGGAAATGTTCATACGCATTCCATTGATAGTGGCTGCGTATTATACCTGCTGTAAGATGGCACGTGTGTCATCTAGGTGTAGGTAATCCATGACTTTGTATCTAACGTAAGTATCAAATTCAAAGAGAAGCAGTCAATGGTAAGGCAGATACAGACGCGTGTGTTGGTTGATATTAACTACAGAGGGACACTACACTACGGTGATGTCATTACGATTTCATAGGATGCTCCAATAATAATAATGACTCAATACTAATTCTTTATTACTCAATGTAATGCGTACCATTGCACCAGTCCCTGCATTGTTCGCTTGATAATATTCTAGGTCACAATCACAACGAAGATCGTGAGTTCAATAACAGCAAGGCATTAGGTGCGGCATTAAATAGTGCATTACGTAATCGTTACATTAGGTCAACACGGTATGGAGACATGAAATGTCATAACCTTCATTCATTTGAAACATGGATACTAAAATACGCGCCTAATTTCGAACTAAGCAAAAAAAAAACGAGGGTGGGTTCCAGAGTACCTACGTACTTTATATTTTATATTACATAATATAGAAAAAAATAGATCACAGGTTTGTTAGGTTCTTGCACGGTTCTTGAAAGTGTTCTGGTAAATTTTTTTTGGTACATTTTGACCTAAGTACGTAGATGATTTCTATTAATTTTATATAGTTTTAACTACACGGCAGGAAGTAAAGTACCACATTCTAGGTAGCTATAGATAATAAAATCAGTATTGAACCCATTTTATACTGTGAATAAAGTTTATTTAACTTTAACTAAAGTAAAGACAGCACTCGTACTTAAAACATAAGTAATGGTGAAATCCGTATTTTATTTATTTATTAATTGTTTGTTATAACAATGCCTGTTATAACTTACTACAGGTAATGCAATAAATGCGTCTTTTGTTTTTACATAACAAATATAACAATGTTTTATCCATTATGGAAAATGGAAACTGACGATATAAACCGGTACCGATAACCCGCTACATTCACATCTCTAGCTCCCCCCCCTCTTGCTGTTCGTTATCTCTTTCACACCTTTGTTGAAAGTTATCACCTTGCTTGCTTGCTCGTTTTTTCAAGTTAAGTTAGTCATAACTTGTCACTCAAGGAAGGTGTTTGTTGTTGCAGTATTTTACCGTTCTGCCGTTATAACATTTATTTACAAGTTTTTAATGTAAGAAACCTGATAAATGTATCATCAAGTTATTTATTACTTCTCTTCTATAGTTCTAGGCCTTTCTGGCATGTATCTTTCAGCTCATCAATTAAAACAGTGGGTGTGGTAGAAGTGTCAAAATCGATGTTTTGCCTAGTAGTTTTGGTGCCGCATCAATTTTTACGTAATAATGTCAACATACGGCGCCTTGAAAAGATAAAATAAGCAGTGCATAGTGTTTATAAGTGTATTTTTGGTGCAGAAATCGTCGTCGACGAAGACTACCACAATGACGACGCCGGCGAAGTTGTTTGGACGAGAGTTGTCCAATTATGATGAAGTGGACGTCGACGAGCTATTGTCCAAGCTCTCGCAGGAGGAGCTAACCATGCTCGCCAAGGAGGTTGATCCAGATGTAAGTTGTCACCTTCATGTTACTAACTGACTAGCCAATTCTCCATGTAAAGCAAATAGCAATTTTTAGTAGGTAGTGTAAGTACAGTTGAGGAAACTGAATCGCCTACCGGGGTGGGACCTTTTCATAATTTCTTTGCCAGATGTGTGGAATGAGAAAATGACATCAGCAGCACAGGTTTCACACTGATATACAATTCAGTTTCTTTGACTGTAGATATCACTATCATATACATCAAAATCAAGCCATAACACATATGTATGTATGTTCAGAAAGTGGCAAAAATGCTGATAGTATGCTATGCAATCTATGGGGTGACACTCTTTCCCGGCCCGGATAATACCGGGATGGAAATACCAACCATGTTTTTCATGTACACGCCCATAGAAGCTCCTGTCAGTTTCTATGGGCGTGTACACAAAAAACAGGGTCGGTATTTCCATGTTGGTGTTATCCCAATCTATGTATAAAAACATAATCTGAACACTATTGAACCATCCAATACACTAAAACAAAACTGAAAAATCTAATTTAATGACACCAGTTTCGTTAATAACAAAATCCACATGCTTTTAAAGCAGGGATAATTTATCCCTTTTAAAACATTTTTGACCACAACCAGAGTTGTATTTAAAGATTTGACACCCCAGGCAAGTTAGCTTTAACACCCCATTAAATGATGACAAAGTAATAATCATCAAGAAAAAAGTGCAATATGTGGCTTCGCCGCCCCTTTGAGCCTGGTGCCCCGGGCCATGGCTTCCTTGGCCCTAGGCTAAATATGACCCTGGACATAATGCTACATAATCGTCACCATCAGTAACCAATATTATGATTTTCCGTATTTTAGCGAAAAATTACTACAAATAGATAATCTAACCTTAAAAAAGTATTTTTAATACAAGATTTTTTTGCTGACTGTACTTTTTGTTGACTGTACTTGCATTGTCACCCTAACTACATTTGCATACCAAATTTCAAGTCGATGCTATTAGCCGTTGAAAAGTTCCATCCTGCGGAGACGATCCTAGCTGGACTACCCGGATGTCACTACCAGATTATTGTATTGTCACGCGATTTACATAAGTATTC